>NC_043705.1:1879588-1905051 GCF_006229205.1 Suricata suricatta
TGGAAATCTGCTGGGAGCTCCCACATTCTAAGCGCGCGCGCCCCGGTCTCCACCCGCCACCGACTCCTGGCTGAGGGTCCTGTCGGTGCGCGTCTTATTTCTTCCCTGTGGGGACCCGGAATTCGCGCAGTCCGTGCAGGGGGTGGGGTGTGCCGTGGAAATGCGGTCCGTGGTCCCGTTCCCAAAACCAAGTTCGAATTGCTCGCGCCCGGCGTAGTCGCTGCTCGGGTCGCTTCCGCCGCGGGGCGCGCCTCCCCAGCGCAGCTGCTTCTCACCGCCACAGGAGCCTCTGATTCCCCGCCAAGATGGCTTAGGGCTGGGGGCTATTCCTCCTCTTGCGCCACCCCAGTTCGGGATTCCGGCTGCCCAGCAGTTATCTATGGAGTGGGTTTCTGTCTCCAAGGGCAGCTAAGCATTCTATACCTCTTCCCCAGAGTCAGTTCTGTGAGCGCGTTCGGACTCTGTCTCTTCCCTTTGTCTCTCGGGCGCTGCGCGCTTGCGCCACGTTGGGCTGGGGATCTTACCTCCCCTGCCCGTCCAGGCTGGCCTGTCCTCGGATCTCCCCCGTTCGCCCCCACTCACTCAGGTATCTTTGAGGTTCTATTCCCTCTGGAGTTCGTATTTTCTCCTTCTACTCTCTCAGTTGAACGTAATATCCTTCTCAGTTCGAAAAACGGTGTGGAGGGAGTTTACAGAGCTCCCTTCCTCTCCGCCATCTTGGCTCCACCCCCCTGTTTTTCCAGCTCTTTAAGGTGTAAGGTTAGGTTGTGTATCTGAGACCTTTCATCCTTGTTTAGTAAGGCCTGGATGGCTATAGACTTTCCTCTTATTACTGCCTGTGCTTCATCCCAGAGGTTTGGGGCTGTGGTGTTATCATTTTCATTGGCTTTCGTGTACTTTTTAAATTTCCTCTTTAAATTCTTGGTGAGCCCATTCATTCTTTATTAGGATATTCATTAGTCTCCAAGTATTCATTGTCTTTCCAAATTTTTTCTTGTGGTTGATTTTGAGCTTCATAGAGTTCTGGTCTGAAATATGCACAGTATGATCCCAATCTTTTTGTACTTGTCAAGAGCTGATTTGTGTCCCAGTATGTGATTGATTTTATGTGCACTTGAGAAGAATGCATATTCTGCTGCTTTAGGATGAAATGTTTTGAATATATCTTCTAAGTCCATGCAGTTCAGTGTGTCATTCAAAGCAATTATTTCTTTGTTAATTTTCTGCTTAGATGATATGTCCATTGCTTTAAGTGGGGTGTTGAAATCTCCTATTATTATGGTATTATTATCAATGAGTGTCTGTATGTTGTGATTAATTAATTTTATATTTTGCTATTTAAAGGTGGGGGTCATAAATGTTTACAATTGTTAGGTTTGCTTGGTGGACAGGCCCTTTAATAGGATATAATGCTCTTCTTCATCTCTTGTTGCAGTCTTTATTTTAAAATCTAGAACATCTTATATAAGTATTGCTACTCCGTCTTTCTTTTGACCACTATTAGCACAATACATGCTTCTCCCTTCCTTTACTTTCAATCTGAAAGAGTCTTTATGTCTAAGTGGATCTCTTGTAAACAACATATAGATAGATCTTGTTTTCTCATCCATTATGTTACCCTATGCCTTTTGAATGGAGCTTTTAGTACATTTATATTTAGAGTGAGTGCTGAAAGATATGAAATTATTGCCATTGTGTTGCCTGTAGAGTCAGAGCTTCTGGTTGTGTTCTCTGGTCCTTTCTAGTCTTCATTGCTTTTGGTATTTATTTATTTATTTATTTATTTATTTATTTATTTATTTAGTCTTTTCTCCCCTCAGAGAGTCCCCTTTAAAAATTCTTGCAGGGCTGGTTTAGTGGTCACAAACTCCTTTTGTTTTGTTTGTCTGGGAAATTTCTAATTGTTCCTTCTATTTTGGGCTGCATATTTTTCTGGTTCAGCACATTGTACATATCCTGCCACTCCTTTCTGGCCTGCCGAGTTTCTATGGCTAGGTCTGCTGCTAACCTGATCGGTCTTCCATTGTAGGATAAGAACTTCCTTCCTCCTTGCTGCTTTCATGATTCTTTCCTTGTCTGGGTATTTTGTGGATTTGACTATGATACGCTTTGTTGATAGTCAGTTTTTGTTGAATCTAATGGGAGTCTCTGTGTTTCCTGAATTTTGATGTCTGTGCCTTTCCTCAGCTTAGAAAAGTTTTTCACTAATATTTGTCCATCTAAATCTTTCACCCCCTTTTCTCTCTCTTCATCTTGTGGAACTGAGACTCCTATGATTTGGACAGTATTTGTTTTTAATGAGTCACTAGGTTCTCTAATTTTTATAAAGTGCTCTTTTGCCCTAGTTTTCTTTCTTTTTATGTTTCATTATTCTCCATAAGTTTGTCCTCCACATTGCTGATTTGCTGGTCTGCTTCATCCATCCTTGCCAACGTGACATTCATATGAGATTGCATCTCAGTTATAACGTTTTTAATTTCATCCTGACTAGATTTTACTTCTTTTTATCTCCACAGAAAGGTACTCTGTGGTTTTTTTTTTCCAACCCTGACTAGTTTAAACCCTGGTGATTCTAAATTCCTGTTAAAACATCTTGCTTCTATCTGTGTTGATTAAGTTCCTGGCTGTCATTCTTTCCTATTCTTTCTTTTGGGGTGAATTCCTTCATTTTATCATTGTGAAGGAAGAAAAAGAATTAATAAAATAAAAAGATATAAATAAAAATTATACACTTAAAAACAACAGAAAAAATAAAATAAAGGATGCTAGATCCTATGTGTGTCTTGGTCTGGTTGTTGAACAAAGCTTGTGACAGCACTGGGAGAAAAAAAGGGGAAATGAAAGAAAAGAAAAAAAAAGGAAAACGTTTGAAAATTTTAAAAATGAATAAAATTAGATAAAATAAAATGATGAAAGTAAAATAGAATGTAAAATAATTTTGGGTGCCTCGTTGGCTCAGTCAGTTAAGCATCCAGTTTCGGCTCAGGTCATGATCTCACAGTTTGTGGTGACTGCTAGGTCAGAGCCTGGAGCTCTGTTTTGGATTCTGTGTCTCCCCCTCTCTCTGACCCTTCCCTGATCGCACTGTCTCTGTCTCTCCCAAAAATAAATAAAAAGCATAGTCACGTCTGTGCTGACTGCTAGGTCAGAGCCTGGAGCCTGTTTTGGATTCTGTGTCTCCCCCTCTCTCTGACCCTTCCCTGATCGCACTGTCTCTGTCTCTCCCAAAAATAAATAAAAAGCATAAAAAATTTTAGAAAATTAAATTAAAAATAAAATAATTTATGGGAGCACCTGTGTAGCTCAGAGGTGCTCCTGGGTGGCCCAGTTGGTTAACCCTCTGACTTCAGCTCAGGTCATGATCTCCTGGTCCATCAGTTTGAACCCCATGTTGGGCTTTGTGCAGACAACTCTGCTGACAGTTCATCGCTGGAGACTGCTTCAGATTCTGTGTCTTCCTCTCTTTCTGTCCCTCCCCCATTTGCACTGTCTTTATCAAAAATAAATCAATATTATAATTTTTTAGTTTATAAAAAAAGTAAATAATACATTAAAACAAATAAAGAAAATATATTTTATAAAAGTAGAAAATAAAAATAATTTTTCCTCTTTCTGTATTCAAGAATGAGAAAAGCAAAATAAAATAAAATTGAATAGCTGGAATAGCAAACAGAATGAAATATGGTTGAAATTATATCCAGTTTCCCTGAGAATTCAAACTATGAGACACTTTGTAGTCCATAAACTTAGCAGGTGGAGAAACTTGTGTTCCCCAAGAGCACCGTTGGTGCAGTTGGACGGGGTTGGTGTTGTGGCTCCAGTCTCCACTAGATGGTGCTGCTTACTTTACTGTGGTAGATCATTATGGTCTGTGTACCCTTGTACACACATGTGCAGGAGGGGTGAAAATGGTCTCACCCAGCTACTGGTCTCTAGTATCAGAACTCTGTTGTCTTGCAGACTGGCAATCAAGCACCCCTCCTTTGTCTTCGGCATCCACCCACTCCCTGCTTCTACTCTGTCAGAGACCAAGCCATCAGCCTGCCAGGTGGCACCTCCCTCCCGAGTTTCATCTCAGATGTGGCTGTGTTTCCAAATCCCTCACTTATGTGGGCCCTGCAGCTTTGAACCATTTTGACACTTTGAGGGAGGGTCTCACTGAGCAATGGCTGGGCGCGGCCTGCCCCAAGGAAACTTTTGTGGGACTGTGAGCTGTAGATGCCCAATGACTGTGGCTGGGTATCAGCCCACCCCAGAAAAAAGTTGCGGGACCATGTAGCAGCGGTGTTTCAGAGATTATGGTAAATCTAAACACACACCTGGTGCCAGGCCTCACACTTCATGTCCTGCTCCAACAGCAGCAAATGAGTCAGTTCTCGCAGGCATGCTGGGACCTTTGCCTGTGAGGAGGCTGCACGGCCTCTACCACATGTCCCTCAGCAGGGAGCAGTGTCTGCCCTTGTGGTCTGAGGACCCCACGGACCGCACTGTCTGCTCCTGGGGCTTCGCCCTCCCACCAGAGCTCTGCCAGGTACCGAGCTGTGGAGATTCAGACTCTGTGCTCCCCTGTTTGTAGAGTCTTAATGATACTTAAACCCTCTCCTTTCTCCTTTATTCCTTTCTTGTTCAGTCCCTTATGGCTGTTTCCACTTTTTCTCTTTATCTCCAGCTGCTTTTGGAGGGAGTGCTTTTCTTGTGCCCTCCTTCCTGTCTCGGTTCTCTCTCCACAGCAAAACAACCCCTTACCCTCCATGGCTTCTCTCTCTTCCAGCTCACCTCTCTCTGACGAGCTCTATGGTTCAAGTTGTGCAGATTGTTGTGGTAATCCTCAGATCAGTTAGCTAGTGTGCAAGATGGTTTGGTGTTGATCTGGCTGCATTTCAGGGTGAGAGATGCAAAAACCCTTTCATGCTGTTTTTCATTCTTGGCAACTCCCACAAATCTTTTAACAAAATAAGTAAGAAGGGCAATTAGACAACCTGATGAATAATCGGAAATGGCTTATTGGCACGTGGAAAAAAAATGCAACCTCTTTCCAGGTCAAAATTTTGAAACAAAAAGTCAAAAAGGTGAACCACTCTTTTTTTCCAGTAAGGGGGTTTTAACATGATGCCTGCATATTGGAAGGCTTTTCTGGGCAGAGTGAAGATGCAGATAAGTATAATTAGCAAAATAATTAGTCCTGAGAAAATGGTGACATTCTTATAGGAGACAAAACTTCCTCTGGACAATCTTTTTGCTATGGGCTGGGCAGTGGTCAAACTGTTCATGAATTTCCCAATTTTGACTCACTTCACTTACTCTCATTTCTGTTGTGTTAGGGAATTAGTTTCCTTAAATTTGGCTTATTTTTCTGAATTCCAAAGGATGTGTCTCAAAAAGGCAGATTTTTATGATTTTATATTTATTGTCTATAAATATGTAATTTCATTGTTGGAGGCTATGAAGGAGGACCGGACTTATATTTAAAAATAAAGTTATAGTAAAATATCATTTTTGCTTCAGAAAACCATTTCTTATTATTCAAAGACATTAAATTTACTACTCTTGTTTTGAATTTCACTTTTAGAATTGAACTCCTAGCGACATTCCTCTGATATTTAAACCCACTCAACTCTTTCCCCAGTAGTTTTAGTTACACTTTGTACATTCTATACATCTTTATACCAGTTCACTTACGAGGTACTTATCTATTATCAGTAAATTGTTGGAATTCTGGACATGGTGACGGTGACTTGTTGGAGGACAGGATGCACTGGAGAAGTATTCAGCAGGTGATATCTCTAGGGAGCCAAAGCTACTTAAGGGCTGTGTGTGCTCAGGAGTAATGAAGGCTGGTCCTTAGGGCTAATTAAATTGAGTATCTTAGCACACAAAATTTTGCTATACAATTACCTTCAGTCAGAATGATACATGATATTCTAAATTTTGTATGCTGCACTTATGATTCAGATAATTTATTAGTAAGCATACTAAGAATACACTACTGTGTCTGACTTTGAGTTACAGATGTCTATTTCAAAGATTCAATCACCATGTCTTTGAGAGGTCACTTGGCAAGCCATCATTTAAGATGAGGATACTACTTAATATGGAATATTTGAGAGAATCATCAGAAGATGTCTCTGTAACAGGAAGGTAAGACCATTAATATTAATGTGTGATCAAAAGTTTTCTCCAGAAAAACAAGGGCATAATATTACTTTCATATGTACATAAACGTGTTTATCCCTAAAAGTCAATAATGAATTAATTTCCACTTAAATTTTAATGTGTATATAATTTCAAAAAGAAAGAGAATGTGTTGCTTTTATAGTCAAAAACGAAGCAAAGTGTGTGTGTGTGTGTGTGTGTGTGTGTGTGTGTGTGTGTGTGTGTATGAATTCACAGTGGAGAACTCACAGTGGAGACACAAGCATCTTTGTTCTCTTCCTTTGGGGAATTGTTAGGAAATAAGGTGGATCAAGATGTATTCTTCTCCTGGAGAAATTTGTCCCTGGTGTCCCAGCTACCATGGTATTGCCTGAATTTTTCTTGGACAAACGACTTTGATCTCTCATAACCTATTTTAATTTTGTTCAGACTACTCAAGCTTTATTCTGGAAATTGACTTTGGGTTTACCAACCTCACAGTCAAAGGTGAGGAATGTGTTTTGATTTATTTTCTAACTGATAACTCTACTTGCTTGGAAAACTAGGAGACAGTCTATAAAATACCTAAGAGTTCCAAGAGATATACTAAAATACTTAAAAAGTCAAAACAATGTTACTAATAAAGACATTTGAAATTATCACCAACTAGTGGCACCACTGAACAATTATATGTCTATGAGAATTTTGGGAGAACTGAAGGAGAAACCATATCAGACTACCCTGCTCTGTGCTTTGTGTAGCTGTCTCTATGGTAATGTTTCTGCATTTTTTGGCTTTGAAAATTTTTTTAAAAATGTGATTCTATCAAAATCATCTAGTTTTCTTTATTTCGTTTTTTCTAGCTTTATGAATATGTAATAGTCATATAAGAAAGTATAATTTTAAAGTACACATGATTTAGCCTACACATATTTTGCAATAGTTCTGTCCACAAAGTCAGCCAATCACATAATTACAATTGTATCTGTGTGTGTGTGTGTGTGTGTGGTGAGGCATTTAAGATCTACTCCCTTACCAAATTTCAGCTATATAATCCAAGATTACTAACTACAGTCACCATGAAGTATCTAAGACATCCTTCCATACACTACCATTTGGGGATCTCACTCATGCACGGAATCATTGTTTGATTTTCACACTGTATCCTCATTTGATGATGATGATGATGATGATGATGATGATGATGATGATGATGGACTAAAAAACACATCAAACACCTGTAGGCATTGAATTCCCTAAGTCTTATAAACCTGCCACAAAGCTAAATGCTTCGAGAATTTGGTATACTTCAGAGCACAACGTGTATATAGTCTCCTAAAATAAGGTTATCTTAAGTTTTGAAAGTATGAATATGTGGAAAGCACACCTTGTTATTCAAGACACAACATACATATCTAAAAAGTAAAGTGTGTTATGTTGTCTTGTGGCCTTAAGTGGATCCTCATACTGGCAGCAGCAGCCTCAGCATCAAATGGGAAATTGGGAGACACAGAATCTCAAGACATATCCTGACCTGCTAAACAGAATCCATATTTGAATGAGCTCTCCATTTGAATCATCAGTATATGACAATATGATGCTTTTTCACCTGTGTGATGATGTGGTATGATGTTATTAGGAAAATCGAACAAAAAGCATTACATTTACATCTGAAACAACCTATTATGAAGGATGCACACATATCTTGAAATAACATCCAGGGAATATGTGTTAGTTGGTTCCAAGGGGAATATTTGCAGCAAGAGAGCTTTGCATATTCTTCAGGAGTATAAACAAAATTATTGCCTTTACCAGAGATGGTGCCTGGGGGACATCTGAGCAAATCTGCAAAAGTCCACACCCTCCTGCATCTCTTTCATCACTTAAATTCTGAACCTACTAAAGATAAAACCAATCTTATCAACAATTGAGTTCCATAATTCCTTTATGACCTTTCCTTTAGTACATAGTGTGTCAGTTCCTCAGGTTGATAACAAAGGCTCTCCTAAAATCTGATTGTTATGTTTTCTGAAAACAAGTCGAACTCTTTCCATAAGGTATGATATATTATTTTATTTACTGTGTAGTGCTCTCATTGTCAAAAATTAAGTAATAGTTTACATAAAATTAAAATGACCAGCTTTTTAAAATAGTAATAAGATTCAACTATCATATAAATCACATGAAATAAGTAAAATGATAAATTGATATCTAAGATTCTGACTCTTGGTTTTGGCTCAGGTCATGATTCATGGTTTCATGAGTTTGAGCCCTGCCTCCAGCTGCTTTGATTCGCTCGCTCTTTCTCTCTCTCTCTCTCTCTCTCTCTCTCTCTCTCATTTTCTCTCTGCCTCTCCCAAACTTGCTCTGTTTCTGGCTCTCTCAAAACAAATAAATAAGCCTAAAAAATAAAACAATAAGCTGGTGATGCTAATAACCACTAATTCAACGCTATATATTGGTCATCTATTCCTGGTTAGATATTGAGCCATCTATGAGAAAATAAAATAAAATGTATGATATAGAGTGGATATTTTCCTCAACATAGGTTATATTGGGGGAAACAACAAAACACTGGAAAATTACAATTTAAGTCAACAGAAACAATAGTTCATACCTTTACTTAAGAAAGCTTAAAAATTAATCAAATATGTTGGATTTTTAAAGCAAATATAAGTGGTGCTGAATTTGAGGAAGATGAGCAGATGTATGTTACACACCATAGTAACTTGCATCAGAACTTAGAATTATAGAGGTTTGGATCCAAACAAGGATTTCAAGGATATACATGGTTCTGCTTTTATAAAGACTTTCATAGAACTAACTAAATAAATAGATAAACAAACAAACAAACAAATAATACTTCTATAAACACAGGCATTTGGGTAGAATTTGAATTACTGGTTGTTGTTTTTTTAATTGCTTGGGTAAATACCCAGTAGTATAATTGGTGGATCATAGGCTAGTTCTATTTTTCCCTTTTTAAGAAATCTCCATACTGTTTTCCACAGTGGCTGCACAAGTTTGCATTCCTACAAACAATGTGTGAGGGTTACTTCTTTAAAAATATTTTAGTGTTTATTTTTCTTTTATTTTTAAGTTTATTTATTTTTTGAGAGAGACAGAGACAGCATGACTGGTGGAGAGGCAGAGAGAGAGGGAGAGATAATCCCAAGCAGGCTCCACACTGCCAGCAGAGTGCCCTATGCCACAGAACCATCAGACCATGACCTGAGATTGAGCCAAAAATCAGACGCGTAACCAACTGAGTCACACAGGCACCCCAAATGTTTGATTATTTTTGAGAGAGATAGAGAGAAGGGAGAGGCAGTGCGAGTGGTGATAAGGGAGCAGAAAGAGAGGGAGACAGAATTCAAAGCAGTCTCCAGGTTCTGAGCTGTCAGTACAGAGCTTGATGTGGGACTCGAGCTCACCAACCATGAGATCATAGTCTAAGATGAAGTGGGACACCAATCAACTGAGCCACCAGACACCCCATGAGAGTTACTTTTTCTCCACATCCTCACCAATGTCTGTTCCTTCTTGTGTTATTGATTTTAGCCATTCTGATAGGTGTAAGGTGATATCTCATTATAGATTTGATTTGCATTTCTCTCGTGGTAGGCGATAGTGAACATCTTCATGTGTCTGTTGGCATCTGTATATCTTCTCTAGAGAAATGTCTGTTCATGTATTCTTTGCATTTTTAATTGGAATATTTGGGGTTTCTTTTAGATGTTGAGTTTTATAAATTCTGTATATATTTTGGATACTAGACCTTTATTAGATGTCTGTTGCAAATATCTTCTCTTGTTTCATAGTTTGTCTTTTACTTTTCTTTTTTTTCCTTCCCTGTGTAGGTTTTTATTCTGAAGTAGTCCCACACTTTATTTTTGCTTTTGTTTTTCTTGCCTCAAGAGACATAGCTAGAAAAAGTTTCTATGGCTATTGAAAAAGAAGTTACTGTCTGTGTTCTCTTCTAGGCTTTTAACGATGTTGTGCCTCATATTTAGGTCTTTCGTCCATTATGTACTTGTGTATAGTGTAAGTAAGTGGTCCAGGTTTGTTCTTTTGGATGTTTCTGTCCAGTTTTCCCAGCACCATTTGCCGAAGAGACTGTCTTTTTCCTATGTGATAGTTTTTCCTGTTTTGTCAAAGATTAATTTACCATAGAGTTGTGGGCTCATTTCTGGGTTTTATATTCTGCTTTATTGATCTATGTGTCTGTTTTTACACAATTACCATACTGTTTTAGATGACTACATCATTGTGATATAACTTGAAGTCTGAAATTGTGATGCCTCGAGTTTTACTATTGTTTTTCAAGGTTGTTTTGGCTATTGGGGTCTTTTGAGCTTCCAGACAGATTTTATGATAATTTATGCTAGTTCTGTCAAAAATGCTGTTGGTATTTTGACTGGGATTTCATTTTAATGTGTACATTGCTTTGGGTAGTATGGATATTTTAACAATATGTGTTCTTCCAATCCATAAGCATGGAATATCTTTCCATTTCTTTCTGTCCTATTCAATTTCTTTCTTCAGAGTTTTATAGTTTGCATAGTACAGGTCTATTATGACTTTAGTTAGGTTACTCCTAGATATCTTATTATTTTTGCTGCAATTCTAACTTGATTTCTTTTTTCTCCAAGTTTTTATTTAAATGCTACTTGGGTAACATACAGTGTAATATTAGTTTTAGGAATAGAATTCAGTGATTCATCACTTACATACAACACCCAGTCTTATCACACCAAGTCCCCTCCTTAATATTTACCTCCCAACTAGGCCATCTTCTTTCCACTTCCCTCCATCAACCCTCAGTGTGTTCTCTATCATTAAGAGTTTCTTGTAGTTTGTTTCTCTCTCTTCCTTTCCTCCCACTTCCTGTATGTTCATCTGTTTTGTTTCTTAAACCCCACATAAGAGTGAAATAATATAGTATTTGTCATCTTTTCTTCTTCTGATTAATTTACTTCACTTAGCATAATATGGTCTAGCTCCATCCATGCTGTTGCAAAGGCCCAGATTTCATTCTTTTTGATGGCTGAGTAATATCAATTGTCTGTGTGTGTGTGTGTGTGTGTGTGTGTGTGTATCCCACATCTTATTTATCTATTCATCAGTCGATAGAGATTTGAGTCTGTACATTGGCTATTGTTGATAATGCTGGCATAAAAATCATGGTGGGGGCACCTGCTTGGCTCAGTCGCTTAAGCACCCGACTCTTGGGGTCGGCTCAGGTCATGATCTCACAACTCATGAATTTGAGCCCTGCATCAGGCTCTGTCCTGGTAGTGTGGTCTTTTCTTGGAATTCACTGTCCCTCTCTCTCTCTCTGCCCCTCTTCCACTCCCTCTCTGTCTCTTTCAAAAATAAAAATTTAAAAAGTAGAAGTGTATGCACTCTTCAAATATGTATTTTTATACCCTATGGGTAAACCTAATAGTGCAACTGCTGAATTATAAGTTAGTTATATTTTTAGTTTTTTTGAGAAACCTCCACATTGTTGTCCAGACTGGTAGTAATAGTTTTATTTCAACCAACAATGGCAGGAGGGTTCCCCTTTCTCCACATCCTTGCCAATATCTCTTGTTGCTTAGTTTGCTAATTGTGGCCATTATGATGGTGTGAGGTGGAATCTCGTCATGTTTTTTATTTGTATCTCCCTAATGATGAGTGATGAAAAGCATCTTTTCATATGACTGTTGGCCATCTGGATGTCTTGGGAAAAGTGTCTATTCATAGCTTCTGCCCATTTCTTAACTGAATTACTTGTGTGTGTGTGTGTGTGTGTGTGTGTGTGTTTCCACAGGGTGTTGAGTTTGATATTTTTAAATATATTTTGGACATCAACCCTTTATGAGATACATAATTTGGAAATATCTTCTTTCATTTTGTAGACTGCCCAGTAGTTTTCTTAAGTGTTTCCTTTAGTGTGTGAAAGCTTTTTATTTTGTTGAAGTCTTGTAACTTTGCTGAATTCATGTATTACTTCTAGCAATTTTGTCATGGCATGTTCTGAATTTTCTTTATGTCCCCTTCCTATCTGAATAACAACCTTGAAGGACAGAGCATACTTGGCTGCATATATTTTCTATTCAGCACATTGAATATATCCTGTCACTCTTTTCTGGACTGTCAAGTTTCTGTGGACAGATCTGCTGCCAAACTGATCTGTCTTCCCATGGAGGTTAAGGACGTTTTTCCCTTGCTGCTTTCATGATTCATCCCTTATCTGTGTATTTTTTGAATTTGATTATAATATGCCTTGTTGATGGTCGGTTTTTGTTGAATCTAATGGGAGTCTCTGTGCTTCCTGGATTTTGATGTCTGCGCCTTTGCCCAGGTTAGGCAAGGTTTTTTTTTTTTTTTTTTTTTTTTTGCTAATATTTGTCCATATAAATCTTTCACCCTTTTTTCTTTCTCTTAATCTTGTGGGACCCCACAAGAAGGAGTTTGGGCTGGTCTTCTGGGGAGGTGTCTGTCATGAAGGGCCTAAAGGAAGCTTGTGTTAGAAGGGCGAATCTACAGGACCATGGGGGGGGGCAGGCCTCGGTGTAGATAGGGAGTGTTGTTACCACGAGTGGTTCTCTTTGTGCTGGGGGATGTGGAGGAAAATGGCACTGCCATCTCCTTTGCTCCTGGCAGGGTATCTTGAAGAATGCTTCCTCTCTGGACCAAGCTCTTATATGAGGAAATACTCTCCACAGCGTGTGCCCCACTTGGTTTTCAGATTGCTGTTTACATGCTGTATGTCAGTGGGTTATTTTTCTACCTTCTCTCCGAGAGCAACAGAATTGCTTCCGGGCTCTCTGCTAGCCACACCCACTGACCTTTACCACTCGAGGCTTTAAGACCTGCTGTTGGTGAGGACTCAGGATATTCAGCCCCTCTCACTTTCCAAGCCAAATCCTGTGGAGATTATTTTTCCTCAGGGACTCCCCTGTGTGTCAGTCTGTCTTTTGCCCTTCTCTATAACCATACCTGCCTCCCGACAGCAGCAGCCATGATCAATTTCTCTCTCAAACTGTGTCTCTGCCTTTTCCACCTTCATCAGTGTGGTATCTTCTTTACATTTGGTTGTGAAGTTTGTCCTGCCAGTCTTCGGGTCAATTGAGGATGGGGTATTTAGGATGATTTGATAGTTATCTAGTTGTATTTATAGGCAGAAGCAAGCCCAGGATGATCCTACTCTGTCACCATCTTCCCAAACCACAGTATTTGTTTTAAAGTCTATTTTGTGTCCTATAAATATTACTCACCTAACTTTATTTTCACCTCCATTTTCATAAAGTATGTTTTTCTATTTCTTTACTTTCAGTCTGTATGTGTCCTTAGGTTTGAAGTTAGTCATTTGTATGCAGCATATAGATGAATCTTGCTTTTATCCATTCAGTCACCCATTGTCTCTTGATTGGCACATTTAGACCATTTACATTTTTTTGATTTTTTATTTTTTTTTAATTTATTTTTGAGAAACAGAGAGAGACAGAGTGAAAGGGGGAGGGTCAGAGAGAGAGGGAGATACAGAATCCGAAGACAGGCTCCAGGTTCTGAGCTAGCTGTCAGCACAAAGGTAGGTCATCTTGATATTCCAGTTTTGAAAGTAGTGGGCTTGTGTGAAAGGCATCTAGTTGAGTCCTATAGCACAATCCTGATAGGAACCCAAAGTACTCCAAGAATATATTTTTTGCGGACTGTGTTCACCCTTCTGTTGTTGCTGGGTCATGACTGCTTTGGGTGCACTGGTTGGAGGTTGGTTGTGGTCCCAATTCAGCCTGCTGCAATCACTGCTAAGTCTACTCTGGGGGCGCTGGTTAGTAAGGTGAACCCCTGGCATTGCTTGCTGAGAAGACTACCTGCGTGTCTTAGGGGCTTGTTGGTAAGTGAGGTCAGCCCCAGTACTGCTGGCTGAGAAGCCTGATTGCAAGAGTTGCAAGTGTGCGGCGGGTGAGTCTGGCTCCACTCCCTATTGCAAGATTTGCTTGATAGGGCTATTTTTCCAAAATGAGACAGCCCACTTTGTGCGGTCAGTTGGGGACTATGTTGGAGCAGTGCCTATTGGGGTGGGGCGAGTCCACAAGGGAGTGCTGCAACAGACAATTGGTTCTATCAAGGTAAATGGCTTGTCAAAACCGGCTCCTGCCAGCCTGAAGTCAACTGCACTGAAGGAGGACAAGACAAATATCATCTGCCCACATTTCTAGTCCTAGAGAAATCTATTACCAATCTCACCTCTCTGGGATATTCCCTAAAATTAGTCAAAAGTCTGACTGTATAACCAAACTGCTGCCTCTGTGCTGGGTTTGAGTGAGGGGGAGAGCATGGTTGGCCCTGTAGAGAAGAGTCAGTTTCTTATAGTCGTCCAGCTGTCCTAAAATAAACCTTGTTGATTTTTAAAACTCTACAAATTCAGCTCCACTGATTTTTAAAGCCAGACTTTGTGGTCATTGTCTTTTTGGTGTAAATATACAGATTAAAGGGTGCCTGATGATCTCAAGCTCCTCAAGGAGGACTTCCATGCCTGTGATATATGTCCTACCATTGGTAATTGTGCTAGATATTTGGTTCCCAACTGCATCTCTGTCTTTCCTACATTTTTCAATATGTCACTTTCTTTATATCCTTAGCTTTGGAAGAGCCATTCTGCTAGTTTTGGGGTCATTTTCGGAGTGACTTGCATTACATATGGTTGTAGCTTTTGTTTGTCCATTGGAAGAGGTGAACTCAGGAAATTCCTACTCTGCTACCTTCCCAAGTTCCTCCACAATTTAAAGCTAGTATTTATTTTACAGTGCCAAAGAATTCAAATAGGTACAATAGCCATTTGAATGTTTTTATCTGCTACTTTCATAATTTACATTATTCCTATTATATTCACTGACTTTTTCTCCAGGTTATGTGTTAAAACTTCCTGCCTTTGGACATCTCTAGCCATTTTTATTTAACATAGACATTTTGAAAATTATGTTGTTCATGTCTAGATTTTTTATTTTTATTTAAAATATAACTGTACTTAATTTTGACAGGCAATTAATTTGTTAAGCTCCTAATTTTGATGTCTTTGAAGCATAATTTTAAGCTTGCTAAATTGTATAGAAAAATATCCTTCACCCTAGTTAAAGTGCAGGTATGTTTGGATTTTTTCTTCCTAGAATCTTTAAACAATGCCATACAAAATTACTGAGGATTTTCCACTTGGACTTGAAAATATATCTTTTGTGCCTTATGTGGAATCTTACAACTACAAAAGTTTGAAACTTTTGCAAAGCCATACTTTTGGCTTTGTGGAGTTATTTTGTGCATGGAGGGCCTACCACTCATAAAATCCTACAAAATACTCAACAAAGCCACAGTACAGATATCTGGAAGTTTGTTCTGAGATATATCCACATTTATGTTAACACAGATGTTTACACTTAATTAAGTGCAATTGTAACTCATTACTAAATCATTATTTAGTAATAAATAATCAATACTGGGTGAGATACAAAGGTAGGCCTTTATGTTAAACAATAAGACTCAACTCTGAGAATATTACAGTTGCCAGTTTGGTATTTTGTACCTTGTAAAATCTAAGCTGAAAATAACTTCTCATTTTTCATTTATTTCCATTTCAATCAGATGGTGAATCAGAGCACAGTAGCACAATTTATTCTGAAGGGTTTCTCAGACATCCCCACTGTAAATGCTGTATGCACAGCTATTTTTCTGGTCATCTACACCTTTGGGATCCTGGGGAATTTCTCTGTCATCACAGTGATTACCAAAGATTGTCACCTTCATACACCCATGTATTTCTTCCTAAAGAATTTGTCCTTCCTAGATGTGTGCTACATATCCACCACAGTGCCTAAGGCCATTGTCAATACCATCTTGGGTTCAGAAGAGATTTCCTTCCTAGAGTGTGTTGTCCAGCTCTATTTATTTTTCACCCTGGCAGGCACTGAGTGCTTCTTGCTTACGGCCATGGCCTATGACCGTTGTACAGCCATCTATAGGCCCCTTCTCTATGAGATCACAATGAACAGGAGCCTCTGCTGGGTGCTGGTTTCCAGTGCCTGGATTTGTGGGGCTTTCTATTCCATCTTCCATGTCATCAACACCTTCTCTCTCCCTTTCTGTGGTCCTAATGTTATAGATCACTTCTTCTGTGATATTCCTCCTGTCATGAGGCTCTCCTGTGTTGACTATCACACAAATGAAAAATGGAGTTTTATCTATAACAGCTGCATTATCCTGGGGGCCTTTGTTCTCACACTAATCTCTTACATATGCATCATTTCCACCATCACCAAGATTCAGCATGTGCAGGGCCGCTGGAAAGCCTTCTCCACTTGTTCTTGTCATCTGACCACGATTCTCCTATTTTATGGAACTGGAAGCTCCATGTACCTGAAACCTACCTCTGACTATTCTCCTATCCAAGGGCGACTGGCTGCTGTGTTTTATTCCATCATCACACCCACCTTGAATCCTGTCATCTATTGTCTGAGGAACAAAGAAATGAAAGTAGCTCTTAAGAAAGTGTTCTATCAAGTACAGGGGAAAAAATGAAAAGATCTTCTCTTAAACTACATTCCTCCACAATGTGTAAAATCAATAGATTAAAAAATACAAATACATGATAGATTTGGATTATACATATTTGTTATATACACTCGGGTTTTTGTAGATATTTTAATACAGGCTAGCTAGTATAACATCTAGAAACACTTATACTTTACAATCGGTTAAGTTTATATTATCACATATATTTTATTTCACCATAGAAAGATTTACTGTGGTTTTGGAGCTACCATGTTATGACATTTATTTTATTATTTTTTAATTTTTTTTAACATTTATTTATTTTTGAGAGAGAGACACACAGAGTGTGAGCGGGGGAGGTTCAGAGAGGGAGACACAGAATCTGAAACAGACTCTAGGCTCTGAGCTGTCAGCACAGAGCCCGATCTGGGGCTGGAACCCATGAGCCACAAGATCATGACCTGAGCCGAAGTCAGCTGCTTAACCGACTGAGCCCTCCAGGTGCTACCATGTTATGACATTTAAAATAATTCAATAAATTTGGACGGCTAGAATGCAAAAACTATTTTAAAATCTTAAATATCTTCACTTTTCAACTGAACACAGATGAAGATTCCAGTTACTTGTTTCCTTTTCTTCTCAGCATTTTTAAGTCAAGTAGTAAAGGGGGTCAAAATAGTCCTTTTTTAAAAATTTGACAATATTTACCATATAGAAAATATTTTTACAGATGATAGAAGATTACATTTCTGATACAATCACATCGAGACATTGAATAAATAATCATTGGGGAGCCATTTAACACAATTCTTTGTTAACTGATAAAAAACACATTTGTTATTTCTGTAAAAAATCACCACAAACATAACACATAAACAACACACATTCACTGCTATGTAGACCTGAAGGACAGAAATTCATAACGGAAATTAGTGATATCAAGATACTAGAAAGAGGCACTAGGAAAAAAGTTCATTTCCTTACCTGTTTCAGTTCCTAGAGCTCGATGCTTAGTATTCCTTAGTGCATAACTTTGTTTTGGTGATAAAGTCATTAGTGCAACATATTCAAATCTCTATTGTCATCATTACATAACCTCCAACAGACTCTGACTCTTGCTTTTGACTCTTATAAAGACTTTGCAACAACATTAGGTCGGCCTTATTATCCAAGCTCTCCCCTCATCACAAGATCCTTTATTTTATTACACTTATAAAGTCTTTTTTATGATGTAAAATAACATGGTTTGCAGAGATTTATATGCTTTGGGGAATAGGAATGGATATATTTGGACATCATTACTCAGTTTACCACTGTATGTTAAAAGAAAATACCAACAATAAAGAAAAGGAAAAAAAACAATTATGTCATGGTTATATTTAAAATATATACAATGATCATGTACACCCCCAACTTGTGTACAATGCAGATTATTTTAAGTGCAAACAAAACATTTATGAGTATCAAATGGTTATTGATTTACAGTGAAACCTTTTATATGTTTCATAAATTTAAAAAAGGATTAGTTTTAAATCACTCTTATGTTTAGAAAACTAATACTATGTTACATGTAACTCAAAACACAGATTATAACTAAAGTTAGAAAGTATTTTGGACTGAAGTATAAAGAGTCATTTACTGATATTTAAGAAAAAGCTAAAAATAATAAAGCAGCTTTTATTTAAAATGAATATCAATACAAATGTGCAATGTTGATGAAACATGAATGAATATATCAGAATATAAAAGCGAACAATAGAGTTAGTGCACATATCAAAAAGATAAAGAGTTTTGCTTCTGCTTAAGAAATAGACAATCCCAAGCAAACCCTTCTCCTATCCTGACATAGAAAAAGCTGAATATTCTGCAAATTTATATTTGTATAAGTCTTATTAAGTTGGTAACTTTTTAAGATTGTGAAAGGAACTAAATACGAGAATGTGGTAAATTTTCTCAAGGAGAGACAAGTTATAGAATACTTTCACTTTGGTAGAATATATAAGGCAGAAACAGAAGCCATAAAATAATGTCAGAAAAAACAATACTTAAACAATATTTAAAGGCCTAATGTGGTCTGGAATGAAAATCTTCAAAGTTTGTGAGTCCCCAAGAAAAACAGGATTTTCAATTATTTGCCAATTTCTTTCCGTAGGTCTCCAACTGGACCCACCAAGGTCTCAGAAGTTTCCCCTACCTAGATCCTAGACTATTCTCTCATGTGAAGCAAAATTTACCCACTTCTGAGAAAGAAGGAATAAGCCTTTCTGCCTCCGCTGTGAGACAAAGGTCTGATGTCTCTGACTGAGGCAAGGGTAGACAAAAGACATTTACCACTAAGAAAAGAGTTAAACGTGTTCCTACTCCTAGTCCAAGCCAAACTTCTGCTGCTGCTGAAGGAAGACTAAATCAAACGCTGTCTGCCTACTGGGGGCACAATGCATAGAAAAATTAATCAAATACAAGATTATTTACAAGTATGTAAAAGTGCTCTGTCCTCCTTGGTATAGGTGAACGAAAGATTTTCACTGTTCTGCTCCTGATAGAAGAGTCCGATCTCGTGGGAGGGGCAAGAGAAAGTTGCAGAAAAAGCCCAATTTTGAAAACTCAATTTCAGAGGGCTTATTTTTAATAAGTCTGAAACAGAACTGATAAAAATCTTGTCCTGGCACTATGTAAAAACCACCACTAATCAAATTTAAAATAATAGAGAAAGGCTTCATGGGCCCTTTTTGTGGTACAGAATAGGAAGAGTTGCCATTACATAGTCATTTATCTGAATGGACTTGAAAACTCAGATTTTGATAATGCAGTACATGCTAACAGATAAGGGTGGAAAATGAAAAACTAAGTTCATATACTTATATATGCCTTCATCCCTATATTCAGTATGCTATAGCCCACTACTAGAAAAATCCAAAGTGCATGAAACAAGGGCGATTAATGTATAAAAGATAAAACCCAATCTCAGCTCAACTACCAACTCTATTCCCAATACTAGTGACTCACCAAAGAAGAGGTGGGACTATTTATAGATGTATATATATTTTTATGTCAGTTATGATTGCTCTTTGAACAGAGCAGAGAGGAAATAATAAGTAAACTTGAAACTAGAAAATAGTAGAATTTATCCCAACCAAAAGTAAAAGAGAAAACAGGGGGAAATAACACAGAAGAATATCTTCAATCATCTAACTTATGATTAAAAGGAGACTGAGAAAAATAAGATGTAGAGAGAACAAAGCAGAGATAAATCTTTGAAAAAGTATTTATTTTCCAAAATAGTTAACGGAAAAAAAAACACATATTCAAGACACTCAAAAATATTCAAGGAAATATAAGCAAAGAAAATTATATCTGAAGTATTATACTCCAACTACTGAAAACCAAAGATAAAAAAGTATAGAGGGCAACCATAAAAAAGGAAAATATTGCATATGCTGGAGCTATAACAGACTTCTTATTAAAAGTGAACAAAATATATAAAGAAGAAAATTGTTTACGGTTCTAAAGAGTAATGGAAAAAAAAAAAGTAAACAGGGGCACCTGGGCGGCTCAGTCAGTTAAGCATGCAGCTTCAGCTCTGGTCAAGATCTAGTGGTTCATGGGTTCCAGCCCCTTGTCGGGCTCTGTTCTGACAGCTTAGAACCCGGAGCATACTTCAGATTCTGTATCTACTTTTCTCTCTGTCCCTCCCCCAGTCATGCTCTCTATCTCTCTCTCTCAAAAATAAATAAACATTAAAATTTATTTTAAAGGTAGCAAACAAAATGATTACAACACGACATTTTATATCAGTGACAAAAATCTTTAAAAGTAAAAGTAAAATAAAACATTTTTAGGCTAAATAAAGTTGAAACGATTCATTGTTTTCAGAACAATATCACATGAAGAGGTAAAGAAACTTATAAAGATAGAAAAAATATAATGCCAAATAGGAATTTGGGTATGTAATAAAAAAGTAAAACACTGGAACTCATAGAAAATAGATATAAATATAAAACATGTTTCTTACATTTTAGTATATTTAAATTGTAATATATATCTTAAAGAAAATAAAGTAAGATTTATAAAGCATTTAGAAGTAAAAATATTTTCCATCAAGTTCACATTTAATTGAAGATAAGAAATGAGAATAAAATATTGCAAGGTTTTTACAGTAGATGTGAAGTGGCATTATATAATAATTAAAAGGCACACAGTGATAAATTGTATATATTATGTGTTAATAATTAATTAGAATAACTGATAATATTATATTACATATATGTAATCTTAGAGCTACAATTAAGGAAATAGGACCATAAAGTGTCAATAATAAAACCAACATGGAAATACAATGAATCATGATAAACACTAAAATAATTCAAAATAAGTCCAAAAGGGGAAAAAATGAACAAAGAATTTCCAAAAGGAATCACACCCACCAGTTCAGCACGTAGGAGATAGGCAACTCTGCAGATGAGCTGTAGAACTAGAGGGGCCAAGGAGACTTTCTGGACCTCTTGCACGACTGTTGGCCAAGAACCAAGTGAGTGCTGAACAGGGCAGGTGCTCATACAGACAAAAGCACTTCCAGAAATCCAGCTGTCTATGGAAGAGAAAGAAGTAGACTAACAACGTGTGATAATTTAAATAGAATTACTTGATAATCACATTAAAAGGAGACTTAGTGAGGGCCTGGGAGCTCAGTCAAAGAAGCATCCTACTTTGACTCAGGTTATGATCTTGTGGTTTGTGAGTTCAAGTTTTGTGTTGGGCTCTGTGCTGACAGCTTGGAGCCTGGAGCCTGCTATGGATTCTGTGTCTCCATCTCTCTCTGCCCCTCCCCTGCTCATGCTGTGTCTCTCTCTTCCTCAAAAATAAATAAACATTACACAATTAAAAAAAAAAGGAGTCTTAGTAATGAATAATCACTCCAAGTAAAAATTAAGACTGGATATCCTTTTAAATTAGTATTTTTGTATTCTTTGGGTAAATACCTAGAAGTGCAATTGTTGGATCATAGGTGGTTCTATTTTTAACATTTTGAGGAATTTCCATCTGCTTTCCAGAGTGGCTGCACCAGTTTGTATTCCCACCAACAGTGCAAAAGTGTTCCCCTTTCTCCACAACCTCACCAACACCTGTTGTTTCTTGTGTTGTTGATGTCAGCCATTCTGACAGGTTTAAGGTGATATCTCATTTGCAAGCCCAAATATGTACTTTCTACAAGAAACATACTTCAAATGTAAGTGTGTGTGTGTATATATACATATATATGTATATATAATGCATATAAATATAAAGTAAAATGTAAAAGGGTGAAAAATTATTTCATGAAAATACTAACTAGGTCAGCAAGATGGAGGGCTAGCAGCTTCCAAAACCCTCTCCCCTATAAAAACAACAAAAACAATAAACAAGTGCAATCCAGTGAAAATAGCTAAGAGAAACTTTTGTACTATACAAAAGTGCAGTGAAAAACTGGCAGACCTCAAAAATGGAACATGGCTTACAGGAAAAAACAGGAAGCATTGTACCTTTACCCATACCCCAGTTCCAAGGAGCTCTGTGCCAGGAGGAATCCTCTCAATAAGCCTTCACCCTATAGGGGAAAGTGGGAGAACTGGAAACAGCCATACCACTATGGACATCTGGAGCTACTGCTACCAACAGTCTTCACCTGCTCATCTTGACATAAATGCCAGACATCCTTGACACTACATTTCCAACCCAAGGGCAGTGCTACCACTGGGCTGAGACCTGTCACAAAAGCCCCAGTCACTGCTGCCCTATATAAGGCCAAGATGCCTCAGGCCTGCACCATATACAAGACGGTGGTACTGTTTCTGTGCATGCAACACTGGCCTCAAGTTAGGGCTTTGTCTTGTCATTACAAGGGTATCAACCACCTCTCTGATTCTCCCATCTGGGTCACAAATCATACTTGGACGGTAACTACTGGAGCCAAGATGCAGCTGATGATTCCTGCCCTGGTTTCTGGCAGGTTTTAACTAGGCACTCATACGGACATAATACCGTGGTTCTGCAATTGACCTTGGGTCCAGAGTTGGTTTCAAGGCTGCACTCCTAATGAATCCTGATCCCCCCAAGTCACTGCAATGAGCCCCAGAGAACCATAATGTGGTTCTATGGGAGATCTGTGCAGGTCTGTACCTTAGATACTAGTGTTACTGCCTCTTCAAGTTCACCTGCAGCACATTAGATAAGTGCTGTGGTAGTTCCCCATGTACCCGATCTCAAGACTTAAACTCTGCTACAGCTCTCAATGCCAGCTCATCAGACCAGCCATCAAGAAGGACCCCCTAGGCTAGATCTTCCTCCAATGGGAAAAAATAAATAAAAAAGTACTACCAGTAGCCTTTGTTACTTATGACCCCAATAGAACTAGCTGCCATGGCCACATGAAGAATAGACATGTCCATGGCCACAGTTGTCTACCACAGTTTGTACCAATGTTGACTCCAGCTGATGGAACTACACAGAAACTACGACACTGTTTCTTCCCAGGAACTAAAGATGCAGCATCCTACCTAGCTGATGTTATCAAAACCAACACTGAGTTATTTGTTATGAACCATAACTAGTCCAAAAAGCATAGAAGAGGTGACTACTCCCTTAAATGCAAACATTTTAATACAAAGCCATAGGAAATATTTTTAAAGCAAGAAAATGCAATATCACAAAATAACACTAAAAGTTTTCAGTAACTGAAGCCAAACGAATGGAGATATGAGTAGCTTGAATAATAGTTCAGAATAATTACTTTAAAGGTACACAGTGAGAATGAAGAAAGAAAAAATAGCAACTTCCCTGTTAATAAACTCAGGAAAACAATGCATGGAAAAACCAAATTCATTAGAGAAATAGAAATCATAAAAAAAACTGGGACCTGAAAAATACAATGATCTCTTAATATTTTTCAGTCAAAGGAGAGAAAATAAGCTAGAAAGAAGAGTGAAGAAACAGTATGCTAGCAATGCAGTGGCTAAGATGGTTCAACTTTTTAGCTGCCATTTTAAAAATTTATTTACTTCTTTTGAGGGAGGGAAAGAGGGAAATGGAGAGGGAAAGAAAAAGAAAGAGAAAGGGGGGGGGGGAGAGAGAGAGACAGAGAGAAAGAGAGGGGGAGAGAATGCATGGAGAGGCAGAGGAAGAGAGAGAATCCCAAGCAGGCTCTCTGCTCTCTGCCCCAATGTGGGGCTCAATCCCACAAACTGTGAGATCACAAAACAAAAAATCAGACACCTTAACTGACTGAGCCACCCAGGTGCCCTATAACTGCCACTTTTAATCCACAAACAAAACATTCATATGTAAATAAGAATGAATTGGTAGGGACTTCTGGATTTTGTGTCTTGCTCCAAGTAACTGAAGAGGAACACACCCGCCAGTGCATCCGGTAGGAGATAGATAACTCTCCAACTGGGCTGCAAAACTAGAGAAGCCAAGGAGATTCTCTTGATTTCTCTTAGCACTGTTGGTCAAGATTCAGGTGAGTATTGAAAAGGGCAGATATTCACACAGATAAAACAGCTTCCAGAAGTACAGTTTTCAAGAAGAAATAATTGATCACATCACTGGAGGAAAGCAAAATCAAAAGGACAAGTCAGACTTTGGCCACAGCAGAGGTGAGTTTATTCAAGTAGAGGTATTAGGGCATTGTGAAAAGATGGAGGAGGAGGAAGAGGTGGAGGAGGAGAACCCTAGGCTTGTTTCATTTCATGAACACAGCGTAAGTATCAAATTACTCTAAATAATCAAGAAGTCAACCTGAAGGCTGGCAGAGCAAACCCCGCAACTAAAGGGAGAGAAGAAGCCACAACCAAGAAGGATGAATTGCAGAGACATGATTTGAGGGAGAAACAGATCATGGTTGCTACAGAACTGGAGGAAGCCCTGGTCACAGAGAAAGGTGAGAGAAAGAGGAGCACACGGGGGAGGTGGAGGGAACACACAAGGAGAACATTTCCTCGAAGTCATTGGATGGGAAAGTGAGAGGGGCTGATTTTCCTGAGTTCTTGCAACTAGGGAGATTTAAAGGGCAGCAGTCATGGCTGAGAGAGAGCCCCAAAGGCATTTCCTTGCCCCTAGGAAGAATTCAGCCAAATAACCCAGGGCAGATGATATGATGTGGAGTTATTCTTAAAGAGTGTCTTGTAAACCCTGGGAAAGTGAATGGGGTAATTGCTAAAACGTCAGCAATGGTCTGGTCTCAAGGTTGTGAAACTCAACAGGACTATGGGAACAGAGCCCCATGACCTTCCAGGAAACAGAGAACAGATCCACTGAATAGTGTGCCAGCCTGTGAATCTGCACGTTTCCCCTGCACGCTTTCACACAAACACCAAGGTGGGTTTGCTCTATGTCTGGAGGCTCTTTGTGTTTTTCTCCCACGCTTTAACATTCTTTGATGTTTATATCTCGAGAACATGAAATAAAGACCATGCTTATGCTGTCTCACTGGCAGAGGCAGCCCTACACATCCACGCAGTCTAAACAGCCAGCTATGGCTTCAGAACCCACTGGTTATGGAGTCGGGACTAACCATCTATTCTGTCCAAGCCGTGATCTAGTCTGGGCTTTTAAGGCAGAGAAGGAGAGAGAAGATGTGGTATATATACACAACGGAGTACTACATGGCCACGAGAAAGAATGACATCTGGCCATTTGTAGGAAAGTGGATGGACCTCGAGGGTGTCATGCTAAGTGAAATAAGTCAGGCAGAGAAGGACAGATACCATATGTTTGCACTCATAGGTCTAACAGGAAATTTTCACAATGATCTAGCTTCAAGA
>NC_043705.1:1905151-1914571 GCF_006229205.1 Suricata suricatta
TTTAAATGAAGTTGCTTTTACAACACCAAAGACTTAATCATCCATTTCCTATATAAAAGGTAGCTACTTTTTTGCATGGACCTCAAGCATATTGTAGTATAGAGGTGGAATTTAAGGAAAGGTATTAAGCAGGCTGTGTTGTAGCTTATGGGCAAGTAATAAATTGTATCATGTATCTTGAATGTATCATAGATAAGCTACTATATAAGGATTGCCACTTCAGATAACTGTGAAATTAGGTGATTAACTAGTTGTTACTTAACCTTCTAATTTCTGTATAAGTCTAATTACATGAAATAGAAGTTGGGGTTTTGATTTTTTACTTTGCTTTTCTGTTTGGAGTGTCATTGTAACTACTGCATTGTAAATGATGGAAAATAACTGCATATGTTAAAAAAATAAACGGTGTTATATTAAAAAAATAAAAAAAAGAAAAAGAAAAAAATGTTTACCAATAAAATACTATTTTCCAATAAAAAAAAATACAGCTTTTATTCTGTGTCCCAGCACAACTAGAGTGGATGTGGACTTGAGAATCCTGGGCTTGCTGAAGTCACACACTCTCTATAATGATAGTACCTGCAAGTTATGATGTCTAGAGTTTGCTCTGGTACAAGCTTTACGGTGGTGTGAGAACAGAAACCATGTCACTACCCACCGGCAAATGGTCTGCCTCTCTTTCACCGTTTGCTCAAGTCCTAGTGCTGCCTCTTTTACATGATAGTGCCTCTTTAAACTGCATGTTGTTTTTAATGTACCCAAGTGGAGAGGAATCTGATCTTGGTCCCTCAGTATTGTACATTTCCACTGCTATTCGCAGCATGGGGTATGAGGATCCTTTTGTTACCATATCTCTATCTCTCTTGATATTGTCTTGTCATTTTATCTTGGGTTGCTCAAAAGGTGTTCAGTTTGCCCTCCATGCGTCTTCAGGAGGGATTGCTCTGTAAGTAGGTGTAACTTGTTGTGTTCCATGGAAGAGGTGAATTCAGGGTCTTACTACATCATCATCTGGGATTGGAACTTCTATTACGGAATTTTAATATATAGTCTAGTTATTTGAAGGCTTCGGTAGGTTGAAGAAACCTTTGTGCAGACACTGCTACCCTAACAAGGGCACAAAGTAAAACACTGAGCAAGGAAAGTGAACTGGAGCTTCTGGGATGGAAGAAAAGGCGAACAAGTTCATCCTGCAGCCCAGAGGAGATGATGCATTAAAACAATCCCTGAGAGGTTGGTGAAATTCTTCACAGAGGAGAACAATCTTCTGGCAATGTTTTGCTGGCTTAGGGTAGTGACGTTACTAGGCATTACTTTCCATAATTTGCCTACTTCATTTATTCTTATCTCTGAATGGTTTGAAAAGTTTCCCCACAAACTGGCTTATAGTGTGAATTTCCAGAGAATGTGTTTTCAAAAGATATATTTTGATTATTTTATAATTGTTGTATACTAATCAATATATAATTTCAGCCCCCAGAGGCTGTGTAAAGAGGACTGCATTCATATTCAGAAATAAAGCAGTATAGTGAAATATAAGGTTTATTTCAGAGTCCCGCCTTGTTATCCAAACACTAGATTTACTTTATGTTCTGAATCTCAGTCTTAAACTTTAATGCCCCACTCATCTAATTCCATAGTCATTTATATAACATCCTGTGAATGCTGCAAATATTTCCGTCGTTTTATTTAATGCAGTATCTTCTTATAATGAATTTTGTGCTGGAATTTAGGCACGTCGATAGTTACTTGTTGAGAGGCATGTTACACATCAGGAGTATTCACGAGGGAATCTCTCCAGGGAGGCAGCGCCACCTATGGGCTGTGTGTGCTCAGAAGCAACGGAGGCCAGACTGGGAGGCTTATAAAAAGAAAGAGCTCAGGACATGAAATTTTGGTTTTATTTTGCCTTCAGTCAGAATTTTACATGATAGTCTAAAGTTTTTGGTTAGTGGTGATGATTTTAATAATTCTTTAACAAGTACATACTGAGAGTATATTTACATATCTGGCCTTGTGTTAACTATTTCTACTTCAAAGATTCAGTGGCTCTGCCTTCTGGAAGTCACTGTGTAGTCTGGCAAACTGTCACAGCTGAAAACACTACTCAATTTGGAAAACGTGCAGAGAAGTAACCAAAGATGTTACCAGTAAAGGATGTCCTTCAGGATGAGAGACCCATACGTTAATTTAGGATAAAAAAAAAAAAGTTCTTAAGGAAAGACCATAACTTAGCTTGAAAAAAATCAAAGGAGATTTGATCTATATCTTTTTTTTTTTTCAAGGAAAACGGCAATTTTATTCTTTTAAGTACATGTGCTGGGTATCTGGGAGTCTCAGTTGGTTGAGCATGAGACTTTGGGTCAGATAATGAAGTCACACTTGGGGGATTTGAGCCCAGGAGAGGATAGTCCCTCTTAGCGTGGAGCCTGCTTTGGAGCTTCTGCCTCCGTTTTTCTCTGTCCCTCACCTCTTTGTGCATGCTCGCGCGCGCATGCTCTCTCTCTCTGTCTCTCTCAAAAATATAAACATTAAAAACACAAAATAAAATGTACTAACAGGTTGAGAGAAGGAGCAGGCTGACCCCATCCCCTGTCCTCACCAGGGGTCTAAGGTGAGGGCAGCCCTGACCAGGGCTTAGAAGTAATGGGACTCCTTGTGGCATGAGAGAGAAGACCAGGCAGGCCCAGGGTGGGACTCTGCTCTGTTAGCACAAGGTACTGCCCACAGTCACAGCTGCACTCAGAAACAGGACAGTGGGTGGTGCTGCTCTGTCTCTGTGTCTGAGCAGTCTGGAAACAGACTGTGGCAGAAGTGTCCCTATAGGTGGTCAGTCATCGGAGTGTGATTCTCAAACTCACAGACCAACTTTGGTCACCCACTCCCCAGTGCCCCATAAACATAAGAATGACCAACAAGCCTCTTGGACAAGATGAGGGTCTGAGACATATGGCTGAGCTTCAAGTGGCCCAGGAGCTTCCTGGCTTCTCTTGTGTGAAGAGCTGGTCCCTGTTCCCCCCTGAAGGCCACCATCTTCTAGGTGTTGGGCATACGGGCGGGCATGTGTTGGAAAGTGACTTCTCTGGCTTGGCCTGCAGGAAGCCCTTGTTCAGTAGTCTGTTGTCTTCTTTGATGTCTAGCAAGGTGAGGCTAGAGGAGCTTGACAGGACATCTGTAGGCAAGGAATCCACAATGTCAAAAGCCAGGGACTTAGGGACTTTCTTGATAGGGCTCTGCTTCAGCCCAGCCTTCCTCTTCTCTTTCTCAGGCCTCATTCCTCCCTCAGTGATGAGCTTCTCACGGGCCTCAGAGAGCAGCACCTGCTTCAAGTCCTCCTTCAGGTGCAGGGTCTGAGGTAGGGACTTTAGTGGCCCTTACTTCTCCAGGGCATTCTTGAATAGGGTGGGCATGTGGGGTATGTTTTTCATCGAGCACTTCTGATCTGGGGTTATAAATTCAATGCATTTCTGGTGCAGGAGCATCTTATCCCTGTGTGGGGTGTGGTGACCACCTCCTTCTGGCCGCACACCAGGGTGGACATCAGCAAGGGGCTCTCAAGGAGAGCTCCAGTGTGTCTGCCTTGGTTCAGAAGTTTAGAAACTGGGAGTGCGAGAAGGGCACAGTGTTGATGGGCATGCTTTGGGATGATGCTGTTACAGGAGTCCAGGAAGGACAGGCTGGCTATTCTCTGTGACGGGATAGGGTGACATGCCTCTTCTTCTGCTGCTTCAGTGTCTTAGCCAAAGCCAGGTCCTGGCATGCTCATCCCCGGCGTTCTGTGGTACCTGTCTTGGCCTCCCCGACCGGCAGGGCGGTGAATCCCCGTGGGTTCTTTTCCTGAGGGAGGGAGAGAAAACAGGGCAGGAAGGGGGACGCACAGAGAGTAAAGACAACACACGGAATCCAATCAAGCCTCTCCTCCTTTATTGAGAAAACACCCTATCTTATAAAGGTTTCAAGGCGGGAAAACAAGGCAGCTGACCTAGGTCGGTTGCTAGGAAACAGGGTCAAGGGATTAAGACTGGAGTAAAAGAGGAACCAGACTAAAGTGTTTTAGCACAGCACCTGAGGGGCTGATACTACCCTGCCTACAGGCAGTTGATCCTTGATCTTCTGGCTTCTCCTCTGACAGGGAGTGGCGCTCCCCTGCCTATTTTGCAACTCCCCTCTGGGAGTGACATATCCGGCTAGCAAATGGCCAAGCAGCTGAATCTTTGCCACTCCCCACACTTCAGTATGGAAAGTGGCATGCTGTTGCCCAAGTCCCACACTTCAGGGCTGGGGAAAGTAAGGCTCAGCTCTTCTCGGCTGCTCTGGCTCAGATCTGAGATTGTGTAGTCGTCCAGGTGATACTCGGTCACACAGGGCCCTGGGGCAGCAAGCTGGCTGGGTGGCCGTGCTTGCTGCTGCTCCATTGGCTGTGGCTGCACTGGGCTCTGGTTCATACTGTCCTTTGCACACGCCTCCTCAAGCAGGTCAAAGTTATTCAGGTCACACCAAACATTGGTGTCCAAGTCGATCAAGTCCAAGGCTTCCAAGAACCTAGACCCCAGTCATGGAGGAGGAGGTTTACAGACCCCACCACACACCTGCAGGGCAGGCTGGGTCAATCGAAGAGCCCTACTGGTCTTCAGGAGGAAGACTTCTTGGGGCAGTCCTCCGAGAGCTCCAGTGCTCCCACTCTGTCCAGCTTCCTGCTCCTTAAAAGTGGTGGCTGTCGTGGTCTCTGCCTCACTGCTTTCCTGTTCCTTCATGCCAGGAAGCTCTGAGGGCCACTGGTCCACGAAACTTCCCTGGTCCTTTACAAAGCAGGCATTCTGGCAGCCGTCTTTGTCCTCCTGCTCCAGCAGCAAGTACACGGCGCAGGGGAGGAAAGGCTTGTAGTCTTTGGGATCACTCAGGAGCCCGCCATGCCCACCTTCCTTTTGATGCTGGAGTTCTGGTGGTTCTTCACTGATGCTGGAGTTCTGGTGATTCTTCACAGCCTCGTGTGTCCTCCTCGGCAGCATTTTGGTGATCTCGGCACAGTTTGACCCATTTCTTTCTGATTATAAATCTTTCTTTCTCAACCTCGTTTCCTCATTTACCACATACTTAAATAAAATGTTAACCAATTGTAGGAACTTTTTATCATACCATGATGTAGTTTTTTGGTGTACACGGACATATATAATTGAACTTAGATGTGTGTATAATTTCAAAAAAATTCCTTAATCAGAAAACAAAATAAATCGTTATCTGCCTATCTTTCTACTATCTACTATCTATCTATCTATCTATCTATCTATCTATCTATCTATCTATCTATCTATCTATCTGCATCTGTCAATCTATCTACTGCAAGCATCACTGTGCACCTCATTTTGGGGCTACTATTGCATATTGAGGAGAACCAACTAGATGGCCATGAGCAGAGATTGACTCTTCTAATGAAATTTCCCCTAGTATCCTAGACACACCCTTGCTTGAATTGTTTCTTGAATAATGAATTAGATATTTGATAACCTATTTTACCCTATTCAGGCCATCAGTTTTTTTTATGGCCTATATTTCAAGTACGGGGGGAATTCCAATGATAGACACACTCAGCATTTCTGTTTCACCCTTTCTTCTTAAAAACCTCCGTAATATTGCACCTTAAATACAGGGTCCAGAGGAAGGCAATATCTGCTTTATTCTTACTATGTGAACCACAGTCAATTAATTAAAAATTACAGTCTTTAGCTTTCAAAATCTAACGTCAATAATATTGAGTTCTTATTTTAAGGGAATTTTATAAATATTTACTGGGAAATTCTTCCAAGGAAGCTAGTGGATTATGTATGCTTACTCAATTTGGGCAGTTGCCTTCTTTCTTTCTAATGTCCATTTTGAATTTTCTTGACAGTTCATATCCTATTGAAAAAAAAACACAAAGAAACAAAAACAGTCTGATTTGAATGGGAGAAAAGTTTTTCCCTCTGTTTTCTAGAGATATTTTCAAAGAAATATATATTAACATATAGTCTTTGATACACAGAAAGCAAAAACAATATCATTTGAGGTTATAATAATAAAGAAATGATAGTAATACATTGCCAATTTTTGTTTATATTTTTTCTAAGGAAAATAAAAATGAATATTAGTTAAAATATTTGTTCTCTCAATATTTTGAAAAATACTTTGTAAATAATTAAATAGCTGGAAGTAGAAATTAACAGTGAAACTTATTTGTGTACATCAATAAGATAGTTAAACAAGAATTAGAATTTTTCTCTTTTTTCAAAAACTGCATATGTACAAAATTCAGTGGTGAAATTTAGATCACAGTACTTGTTATGTATAAAGACTCATCCCATTTTATCAACATCTCTAAATTTTAGCACTACAAGTTTCTATTAAAAAAAATAAAGAAATGGCTAGATTTCATTCTTTTGTTATTGCCATATACTATTCTATTGTATAGATAAACTACATCTTTTTAAAAATAGTTTATTGTCAGGGCACCTGGGTGGCTCAGTCGGTTAAGCCTCTGACTTCGGCTCAGGTCAGATCTCACGTTCTTGGGTTCGAGCCCCGCATCGGGCTCTGTGCTGACAGCTAGCTCAGAGCCTGGAGCCTACTTCCGGTTCTGTGTCTCCTTCTCTCTCTGACCCTCCCCCTCTCATGCTCTGTCTCTCCTGTATCAAAAATTAATAAAACATTAAAAAAAGCATTAAAAATAGTTTATTGTCAAATTGATTTCCATATAACACCCAGAGCTTCTCCCCACAAGTGCCCCCCTCCATGACCATCATCCCCTTCCCTACTCCCCCTCCCCTTTCAGTCCTCAGTTCCTTTTCAGTATTCTATAGTTTCTCATGATTTGTGTCCCTCTCTCTCCCCAACTCTCTTTCCCTCTTCCCCTCCATATGGTCCTCTGTTACATTTCTCCTGTTAGATTTATGAGTGCAAACATATGGTACCTGTCCTTTTCTGCCTGACTTATTTCGCTTCACATGACACAATCGAGGTCCATCCACTTTCCTACAAATGGCCAGATTTCATTCTCATTGCTTTATAGTACTCCATTGTATATATAAACCACATCTTCTTGATCCACTCATCAGGTGATGGACATTTAGGCTCTTTCCATGATTTGCCTATTGTTGACAGTGTTGTTATGAACATTGGGGTACATGTGCCCCTATGCATCAGCACTTCTGTATCCCTTGGGTAAATCCCCAGCAGTTCTATTCCTGGGTCATAGAGGAGTTCAACTGATACTACTCTGAGGAGCCTCCACATTGTTTTCCACAGCACCTGCACCAGTTTTCATCCCCACCAACAGTGTAGGAGGGGGCTCGTCTCTCCAGATGCTCCACATGTCTCTTGATTTGTTCATTTTCGACACTCTGACTGGTGTGAGGTGGTATCTCAGTGAAACCACATCTTGATCCATTTATCAGTTGATGGACATTAGGCTCTTATATATGCTATGGAATATTACATGGCAACGAGAAATGCTGATCTGGCCATTTGTATCAATGTGGATGGAACTCGAGGGTGTTATGCTAATTGAAGTAAGTCAAGCAGGTACCATATGTTTTCACCCATAAGTGGAACAGGAGAAACTTAATAGAGGACCATGGGGAAGGGGAAGGGGAAAAATAGTTGTGGAGAATGAAGGAGGCAAACTATGAGAGACTCTTGAATACTGAGAAAAAACTGAGGGTTGAGGGGAAGGGGGGTCATGGGCATGGAGGAGGGCACTTGTTGGGATGAGCACTGGATGTTATATCGAAACCAACTAGACAATAAACTATAAAAGAAAATAAATTCTTGGCTTCTTTAAATTATGCCCACATATGTAAAAATAATCCTAAATTGATCTCAATAGGACACACAGATTCACTGTAATTTCAGTTTTCTAATGGCGTTCTGAGTGGTATGTCCTCCTTATTTTTGACAAAGAATTTATCTGATTTTCATTCTCATTCACTCTGGGAACCCACACAGCATTTGATTTACATTACACAAAGTCTACTCAACGTGAAAATTCAGAAATATATCTAAAATCTGTGGTGTGCATTTTTTTCTAAACAAATAACATAATTACTACACCTACCGTAAATTATGCAATTAAAAATTTTACAATCTTATAGAGGTGGCTTTTCCTGTCAATTATTCCGTGAGGCATAAATTATATATATATATATACACATATGTATGTATATATATATATATAATATGTGCGCATAATTATAAAATGTATGCATATATTTAATACACATATACACATTTAATATGTATGTGCATATTTAATATGTATATACTTATGCATACACATAACTTTAGCATGTGTGAAATGCAATACTTACATTTACTCTTAAAAACACCAAGGTCACAGAAAGGGTAAAAAATGAATCTAAGAACAAAGGTTTTCCCAGAAACTGAAAATTTAAACTGCGAACATTGATAAAATCATGTAAAAGCAACCCAGATAGAAAATCATGTAAAAGCAACCCAGATAGAATCAAATTGCAATGTTTGGCACAACAAGTGTAATCTGCTATGGCTGCTGTTTCTATTATTATGTATTTTATTACATAGATACAAAGAAACATATAAGCTATAAAATAATATAATACAGGTATAAAAACTGAAACTTATGAAACACAGTGACTCTGTCAAATGAAGTTCAAAAAGGAAAGAACAACTGAATTTTATTTGTATTTTATCATTCTTTTTCTTTTTCTAGCTCGTATTTCATTTCCAATTAACATACAGAGTACCAGTCATTTCATACATAAATTTTAGTGCTTTATCACCTACATATGACATCCAGTGCTCATCACAAGAAGTGCCCTCCTTAATACCCACCACCTATTTAACCCACCTCCTTGCCAAACTCCCCTGTGGCAATCCTGTTTGTTCTCTATATTTAAGAATCTGTTTAGTTTGGTTCCATATGAATTTGAGGATAGTTTGTTCTAGTTTTGAGGAGAATATTGGTGCAATTTTGATGGGGATTGCATTGAATCTGTATATTGTTTTGGGTAGTAATGACATTTTCACAATGTTTATTCTTCCTATCCATGAACATGGAATATTTTTCCATTTCTTGGTATCTTCTTCGATCTCTTTCATAAGTTTTCTACAGTTTTCATCATATAGGTCTTTTACATCCTTGGTTAGGTATACTCCTAGGTATTTGATGGTTTTTCGTGCAATCGTGAATGGGATCAGTTTCTTGATTTCTCTTTCGGCTGCTTCATTTTTGGTGTATAGGAATGCAATTGATTTCTGTACATTGATTTTGTACCCTGCGATTTTACTGATTCATTGATCAGTTCTAGAAACTAAAAAAGACCCCGTTTAGCCAAAATTATAGTGAAGAAGAAAACCAAAATGGGAGGCATCACAATCCCAGACTTTAGCCTCTACTACAAAGCTGTCATC
>NC_043705.1:1914671-1949451 GCF_006229205.1 Suricata suricatta
GAGGAGGGAGAGAGAGTTGGGGAGAGAGAGGGATGCAAAACTTGAGAGACTATTGAATGCTGAGAATGAACTGAGGGTTGAAGGGGAAGGGGGAGGGGGGAAGAGAGGTGGTGGTGATGGTGGAGGGCACTTGTGGGGAAGAGCACTGGGTGTTGTATGGAAAACAATTTGACAATAAAATATTACGGGAAAAAATTCTGTTTAGTTTGCCTCTATTTTCCCCTTAATGTCCATCTGTTTTGTTTCTTAAATTCCACTTATGACCAATTTGACAATAAACTATTAAAAAAATTCCATTTATGCAGTTAATCATTTTAATTATTCTGACAAAAGCTTGTCTTTTAAAAACAATCTCTTGGAGTGCCTGGGTGGCTCAGTTGGTTCAGAGTCTGGCTTTGGCTCAGGTCATGATCTCACGGTTTGTGGATTTGAACCCCACATCAGGCTCTGTGCTGACAGTTCAGAGACTGGAGCCTGCTTCAGATTCTGTGTCTCCCTCTCTCTCTGACCCTCCTTTGCTCACGCTGTCTCCCTGTCTCTCAAAAATAAATAAATAAAAACATTTTTAAAAATTAAAAAAATAAAAACAACTCTTGAATTTTTCTTCTTTATCAAAATTTAGACAAGTAATGCCTCAGTCAGACAAATTTACTCTTTAACGTATTTTTAAGTCATCACCCCTTTCCAAGATCATGTATGTATACTTATTTTTCTTTGTGAAAAAATTTCTCTTATTTTAATGATTGTAGCTTTTTGAAAGGGCCAAGGAAAGTATATTTCAGTTCTGAAAAATCTCTAAAATCCTTTAAAATTAAACACAATTGGCATCCAAAGGGTCAAACCTATGCATATTAATAAGAAAATATTTTTAGCAAGAGACGTCAAGAGGCCACACCCCTTAATAGGTTACTGTAGGCACTGATATTAGCAAGTTTCTTGTTGTGAGACTAGAAGAGGTGTTTCAGGACGATGTTGCTCAGACGAGATGCAGATCTAGCCTGCGGTATGACATAAATTTTATGTAAGTAGGTCACACAAATCTCTTAATATTTAGTGATTTGTTTATGAATTTTGTACTCCAGAATATCTGCAGTAATACCACACCTTCTATACAGTTTTACATATAAAACTTACTGTGTTATCTATTCTACAATCTGAAGAACTAAAATGAATGCTAGCTTAACCAAACTAAAATTCTTGCACTAACTTGTCAATTAATTCATGTATATTGTTTAGTTATTATTACTATTTTATTTTGTCCATAAAGGATCAACTAATCTCAGTATTCCAGGGAAGAAGATTTATAATTTTAATACAAAGTGATGGCAATAGGGATCTGAAAAATATAGAAGGGAAAACATCAGACAGCTCCTAATACTGTATGATTACTCGATGAGAAAAAGGATATGTTTGTACATTCTAATAGCATTGCAAAAGAGATGAGCTTGTGGTTTAAAGTAAAGACATGAAAATTTTAGCTCCATTAAAAGTGACATTCTATGGAAACAGATGAAAAGCAAAAATCTCTAAAGTTCTCAAGCCATAGTGATGACAAGGAAAATATTTATAATTCAAAGCATTGTTTTATATTGCTATGCCAGTAAATATTGAATTTTCATTATTCTATTGAACCATTGTAAATATGTTACTTGCAAGATAAGTTAATTCCTCAATTTAAGTTTCCACTGCACTTTGTATCCTTAGTCAATATTGTCAGTAACTATCCTTTAGGATCTTGTTTGTGTGGGTTTGCAAAAATTCCAATTAGTGGAAAAGAGTATTTCTTGTTTAAAGTGAAAAGATAGATAAGACTTTCAATTAAACAAATAATTATATATCATCACATCTCAGAAATATATACACATGTTCCTCACATCTTATGTAATTGACACATTTAGTTTATTTTTCCGTCAAATAATATAAACACTCTGAGCACTTTAGTCAATAAGATTATGATGACTGTGTTTACACATAATTCACTTACAGAGAAAGTGCAGAGTTATCACTTATATCTTTTGAAAAGCAAATACTTAATTGTTTCATATTCAATAATCGCTTAACCACAAGTAGAAACATCATAATAAGAAAATGCGTGTAAGTTGTAAATATTCTGTAAAACCAAACACATTTATCTTGCATAATGTAAGCAAAAAATTTAGTGCACATTACTATATTTTATGCTATATTTATGCTTACCTAATCAAAATAACCAACGAGAATCTGTTACCAAAAATCCCATTAAGTAGTTACTTAGGAATACAGCTGGAGTGAAAGCAACATAAATGTTTACAGATATAATGAGTAAATAAGTAAAATATAGTATAATATAGTATATTCCTACAAAGGAATATTATTCAGCCTTAAATGGGACAATATTCTAACAACACATGTTACAGCATGGATAAACTTGAAGACATTATGTTATATGAGATACACACACACACAATATTGTATAACTCCACTTATAGGAAGTTCCTAGATTATTCAAATATACAGAGACAGAAAATACAATGGTGCTTGCCAGGGGCTTGGGGAAAAAGGAAAGGAAGTTATTATATAATGCATACAAGAATTTCAATTTAAGAACATGAAAAGTTTTCAGGAGATTAATATTGGTAACAATGGTACAACAATGTGAAAATGTTTAATGCCACTCTACTGACAGTACAATCAAAAATAAGTAAGAGATTAGCAAAAACTTAGGAAGCTTGTCCAACAGCCTACAATTAATAAGTTACCTACTGATTTTTTAATAGCTTTAAATCTCTGTCAATCCTCAACAATAGAGGGAGGGAATAGTGAAAAAGAAGAAGCCCAGAAGCCAAGGAAATGAATAGGCAGGTTTTGACATTCATTCTTCAGGAAAATTATATTTAACTCTATAATTAGAGATTTCTGTTAGTTACTAATGGTACATACTGAATATTAGAATTACAAGGATATACAGATCACAGAAATTTGGCAAATGCAAAATACAACAAGGAAGTGTATTTTCATCATGTCTAATTTTTATAGTAGTTTATTGTCAAATTGGTTTCCATATAACACCCAGTGCTTCTCCCCACAAGTGCCCCCCTCCATGACCATCCCCCCCTCCCTCCCCCTTCAGCCCTCAGTTCATGTCTAATTTTGAAATAACTGGCTAAAACGGTCCATTAGGACACTGCCAGTACAGTAATGATGCTCAAGAATTGGAGTTAGGGATTGAGGAAGCCTTTTGCACTGCATTTCTTCCTCCTAAATGACATTCAAGTAGAGGATGCCTATGTGAAATGGGGCAAAGAGAATGATCATGGAAGAGGTGGACTCCTGCTATATAACTTCACTGAATTATTCCGTATCTTTGAGAAATAGTGAGTATAACCATGTCTGGAGTTATGGTTTCATTTATTCAACAAACTAGAACATATCAGAGATGAAAATGCCTTTAAGATTTAGATTCTTTTTAATTTTATAGATGAAAATACTAGGGGGTAAGTTCAGAGATGTAATGTGATCTGCCAAAGGGTGAGGGGCTGTCCAGAGGCAAAACTTAGACTGGGCCACTCAGACATTTAAGGACTCTTCCTCATGTACCTTCCAGGTTTGTGATCCTAAACCCTTAAACAGTGTGCTTTTATTTTTGCTAACACCCTGTGTACTCTTCTGTGGGGATAGGGAGGTGACCAGTGCAAACATGCTGGTTGGTCAGTTTTACTACTAAGATCCCAAATCCAATGCAGCACAGTGGTGTTTGGTCAGTGATTGAGCACATTGGTAGGAAACAATCTTTTATCCTGTGCCCACCTCAGCCAGATGGAGTGTTGAGGTCAGGGCTGTTCAGGATGTAGGTCAGAGTTAGCACATATGGGAGAAAAGAAAGGGGCAGGCAGCTGGGCAGGGGAGGAATGGATCCAGAGAAACTTAAGGACCAGCTGGAGGAGTGAGGGGTCAGCTTAGCTGTGGAGGGCACTATGAAGGCTGTATGCTCTGGAGGATTCTGTAGTTGGAGCTGGATATCCGTTTTCTGGAAAATAATCAGCTTTGATCTAATGCTTGTTGAAAAGGTTGTTACCTTCCCATTAGAGCCGATTACCTTGTCATTTTCTTTCTTAAATGACGGTTTTCATAACAAGTGTCACTTCTGAAAGATGGTCATTTTGTTAAAAAAAAAAAAGTCAAGGTTTTCCCTAGACACATAAATGCCAAACACTGTTTCCTGTCTAAATTTTAAATGGTGATTGAACCAGGCAGGCAATAGGGGTGATGCTGGCCAAATGGTGCTCAGCCCAAGATTTAGGTAGAGTGGTGACAACCTGATGTGCCCACATGCTAATGTTGCACTCTTGGGTAAGGTCTTTGGAAATGGAAATATATATTCTTGCACGTTGGTGTGCTTCCTTGGGAAAGATCAATTTTTCAATTCCACAATTGGTACTTAAGGTGAAAGCACACTTAAAATGGACTTACCTCACAGTGTCCTGCTGTCCTGTTAACAGATGACTAGAACTTATATTCACACTGAACTTTACCATGTAAAGTACATAAAACCTGGTACAGTGGCCATAGCAAGCACTCCATAAATGTTTGGGCCCTCTTACCCTTCAAAGTACGTTTTTTTTTTAAAACCATATTTCTGCTTGCTTTTCTGACCTTGTTGAACCAACTGATGGACCAGAGTATTAATGAAATACTGCAGAAGAGAGTTGGAGAAAATTGGTATATGATGACAGGTATTAACACAAATTTTGTCTTTGTTGTAACATTAAAAAAAAAAACATGCAGTTTTATTATTGCTTGTGCCTCAACTGTTTTAAGTGTATATTAAAGGGCTTGGAGAACAACAACAACAAAAAGATTTAGATTCTTTTTGTACTGAAGAAGAAATTAATTTACTTCTTTTTTTTAATGTTTTATTTATTTTTGATAGAGAGAGAGACAGAGCATGAGAGGGGGAAGGGCAGAGAGAGAAGGAGACACAGAACCAGAAGCAGGCTCCAGGCTCTGAGCTAGCTGTTAGCACAGAGCCTGACGCGGGGCTCGAACCCACGAACGTGAGATCTGACCTGAGCCGAAGCCGGAGACTTAACCGACTGAGCCACCCAGGCGCCCCGAAATTAATTTACTTCTGTGATTGGATGAAGAACTCAGAAGTTTTATTTTCTCTTCTTTACCCAATAAAATTGTGTTTCCATGAATTTGAGGGGAAATAATATCACTATACAAAGTGCTTTTTCTTAGTTAATGAAATTCCGCATTTAGTATTACAGTGTCACACTGAGGGAAATATTCTCGGGTCATTACTGTTCCAGTGTATAACTCAGTAAAATTAAACTAAATGTACTAATAATTCCAAATTAAGTTATGTGCCTTCTGCAGACTCAGTACTTTGGCTCCTACACCTGAAAATATAAGCGCTTTCTCTCGTTCTCTCTCTCTCTCTGGAAAACCAATAGCTTTCCGAATCAAATGCTATCAAGAATGATGTTCTAATTTGGACAGATTTCAGTAAATATTGATGCTTTATATGTGTGACTCCTCTATCATGGACCTGACTTTTATATGGTGAAACACATTGATTTAACTCAGCCTCTAAGAATAGTAACTAAACATGATATAAAGAAAGGCACAATTATAAATTACAAATTATGTGAATAATGTTTACTTATGTTGGTGTCATGTGAGGCTAAAGACACACCATATTCTTGTGACTTGTCAAAAGGATTATTAATTGTGCCCATTAACCAATAATAAAGGTGGGAGTACTTATTTTGAAAACTTTGAAAGTGAGAAAAAATGGAAAAAGCCATAATTAATTTTATGTCCATATTAAACTATTTTGAAAATGGTAAATGAAAGATTTGAAAACGGTTTCATCGTTTTCAGTCCTGTAATTATCAAGCAATATGTAATTCAAATAGAGTATTGCGAATATTCTCTGTCATCTATGTCTTCATTTCCAGTATCACTCCTGTTTGAAAGCATGAAAAACGGAAACACCACCACATATTTCATTCTTCTAGGACTCTTTGACCACACAGAAGCCCAACGATTTCTCTTTGCGATGGTTCTGACAACTGCGCTCGCCTCCCTAGTGGGCAATGCGCTCATGATTTTCCTGATTCACCGGGATGTCCGGCTCCACACGCCCATGTACTTCCTACTGAGCCAACTCTCCCTCATGGACATGATGCTGGTCTCCACCATTGTGCCCAAGATGGCTGCTGACTACTTGACTGGAAAGAGGTCCATCTCCCCTGCTGGCTGTGGGCTGCAGATATTCTTCTTCCTGACTCTAGGAGGGGGTGAGTGTTTCCTCTTAGCAGCCATGTCCTATGACCGGTACGTGGCTGTTTGCCACCCACTGCGATACCCCGTCCTCATGAGCTGGCGGTTATGTCTGAGAATGACTGCGGGGTCTTGGTTCCTGGGGGCAGCTGATGGGCTCATGCAGGCTGCCGCTACCCTGAGGTTTCCATTTTGTGATGCACATGAGGTCGATCATTTCTTCTGTGAGGCGCCTACTCTGCTGCGTTTGGCTTGTGCTGACACGTTTGTCTTTGAGTTTGTAATGTACATTTGCTGTGTGCTAATGCTCTTGGTCCCATTTTCTCTCATCCTGATTTCCTATAGTCTCATCCTCGCCGCAGTTCTCCAGATGCGGTCTAGAGAAGCCCGCAAAAAGGCTTTTTCTACCTGCTCCTCACATCTCTTTGTGGTGGGACTCTTTTATGGAGCTGCCATTTTTACCTATATGCGACCCAAATCCTACAGGTCAGCCAACCAGGATAAAGTAGTGTCAGTGTTCTACACTGTCTTCACCCCTGTGCTGAACCCCCTCATCTATAGTCTGAGGAATAGTGAAGTCAAGGGAGCCTTAAGAAAGTATATGGGCCAGTGTTCTGCCTTAAGTCATGACTGAAATCACATTGATTTCCCCCCCATTTAAGATGTGTACAAAATGGTTGTGTGAGATTTCCTGGAGAAAAATTATATATGCATTAACTCTATCTTATAACTATTTTACTTTGAAATACAGATAGACCTCTGTAGTTTGTATCTTCTGCTAAGTTTTCCTGAACACATCAAATTATGGATTGTTAAAAATCTGTTCATCAAAAATAATTAAAATGTTTTTACATCACACCACCCAATAAATATTTCTTTAAAGAATGAACTAAGTGGTTGAACAATTTTAAACATAAAATGTTAATTTCTTTCAAACTGTGGTCTAACTTACAAATGTTAGAATGCTGACACCTGAAGCTTACCATTCAACCAGAGTCAACCGCTTGGACTTGGAATTACCCCACTCACAGAGGACAATTCTCACCAGACCAGAAGTGTTTTTCATTCCCTTTCCCAGTAAAATCCCTCAAACAAGACACTACTATTGGTCACATTTATATCTTTATGCTGTAGTTTTGCCTATTCTAAAATTATTCTTCAATGAAAGTATAATATTCCTAGAGTTGTTTGGAATTTTTGAATTTAATTTTATTTGGGTTACTTGTTACTGTGTGTTTCCAACAAATTATTATTTCATCCTCAAAGGTTAATTATTTTTATTAAAGTGATATTTAGGTAATGAATTTCTTCCTTAACATCCATTGGGCTTTAGTTATAAGTTTATTTGTTTATTTGTTTTAATTATGCATCATAACAATATTTCATTTCTATTGATGTTATCATGTCATGAAAATCTGATACATTTTTTCTCTAGTAGGTGATTTTTGCCTAAAAAACAGGCATAAAAAATAAGTTACAGAATTTAGGGTTCTGTGTTTTATTCGGAGTACATTTCTTACTTTTCTTGGTTAATGGTTATATACCTACAATGATTTTCAGGCAAGAAATTTGGCACCTTTGAAGAGGTTGTTGTTTTTGCAGAGTAAATCATCATATATATATACACACATACACATATATACATCTCTATATTTACAAAATCATATTTAGATATTCTCCAAAGGCTTAATAATAAATGATGAAACGTACTTTAGGAGAAAGCTTGAAATACGAATTTTAGAAATTAATTTTGTATGTTTTATCTTTGCCATTTTAGTTTGTTCTGAATCCTATTTTTCAGGACTCTTTTTCTTTTATTTCCCAAATGTCCATTTAAATTCTACTTAGTTAACATGTAATGTAATATTGGCTTTAGGTGTAGAATTTAGTAATTCATCACTTATAACATCCAGTCTTCACCACAAATGCCATCCTTAATGCCCACCACCCATTCATGCCATTCCCCACCCACATCCCCTCCAGTAATCTTCAATTTATTCCCTACAGTTAAGAGTTTCTTGAGGGCACTTGCGCAGCTCAGTTGGTTGAGCATCTGACTCTTGATTTAATCTCAGGTCATCATTCCATGGTTGTGTAATCGAGCCCTGCCTCATGTTCTGCACTGAACATGAAGCCGGCTTAAGGTTCTCACTTTCACTGCCTGCCCACACCCCTATTAACACTCTCTCTAAAAATGAAAATATAGAAAAAGGGTTTCTTATTATTTGCTTCCCTTTCCCTTGTTTTCCTTACCCTGTGTTCATTTGTTTTTTTTTCCTTAAATTGAACATGTGATTGTATTTATATGGTATCAGTAGCATGAGCTGTAACATGTTCCTTGTGTGGCATATAGCCTGAAGACATGAAACGGTATAGAATATACGTAAAGCTGTCTCATGATGTCCATTTTTCTGAAGATTGTTTAGGGAGGATGAAGTAAATTGTGGTCACATCATTTTCTGAATATGGAAAAAAATTCTTGAAACCCTATGGAATTGAGTGAAAATTAATAGCTGAAAATATTACAGTCTTTAAGATTATATTCTTTTGAATTTTATAGTTTACTATGAAAACTAGCAAACCAAGCCCATAATGGTACAAGCAATAGAATTAATTCTACTTTTTGCAATTCATTATCATCTAATTATTTGTAAACATTTGCTGAGAAAAAGTGTCTCATCAATAGTTAACACTTTTGTGTGATGAATAAATAAAATGATGCTTTATTTATTTGAATTTTATTGTTTCTATTCAGGTGGTCACATTCACAATAATTATTAAATAGTTTTTTTTTCAGAAAAGAGGAATTCCACTTCTTTGGGATGTAGAGTTCCAAATATATCTGTTAAATCCATCTGGTCCAATGTGTCATTCAAGGCCATTGTTTCTTTAGCGATTCTCTGTATAATTTATCTTTCCATTGCTGTAAGTGGAGTACTAAAATTCCCCGCAATTAGCACATTCTCATGAATATGATTGCTTATGTTTGTGATTAATTGATTTGTAAATTTGTGTGCTTACAAAATTGGTGCAAAGACGTTTATAATTGTTAGGTCTTCCTGATGGATAGACCCCATAATTATTATATATCGCCCTTCTTCTCTTGTTATAGCCATTAAATTAAAGTCTAATTTATCTAATATAAGTATGGCTACTCCAACTTTCTTTTGACTTCCAGTAGCATGATAGATATTTCTCTTTCCCCTCACTTTCAGGCTAAAAATTTCCATCAGTCTAAAATGAGTCTCTTGTAGACAGCAAATAGATGGGTCTTGTTTTTTTTTTTTTTAATCCGGTCTGATACCCTATGTATTTTGATTCGAGCATTTAGTCCATTTACATTCAGTATTATTATTGAAAAATATGGGTTTAAAGTCATTGTGTTCTCTGTAGGTTTCTTGTTTGTAGTCATGTCTCTGATGCTTTTTGTTTCTTGAAACATTTCCCTCATAGAATCCTCCATAGGATCTCTTGTAAGGCTGGTTTAGTTGTCATGAATTCCAGCAGTTTTTGTTTGTTTGGGAAAACCTTTATCTCTCCTTCTATTCTGAATGGCAGGCTTGCTGGATAAAAGATTCCTGGCTTAATATTTTTCCTGTTCCTCACATTGAAGATTTCCTGCCATTCCTTTCTGACCTGCCAAGTTTCAGTAGATAGGTCTGCAACCACCCTGATATGTCTCCTTTTGTATGTTAAGACCCATTTATCCCTAGTTGCTTTAAGAATTCTCTCTTTATCCTTATATTTTGCCTGTTTCACTATGATATGTCATGCAAAAGATCAATTCCAGTTGCATCTAAGGGGAGTTCCCTGTGCCTCTTGGATTTCAGTGTCTGTTTCCTTCCCCAGATTGGGGAAGTTTTTAGCTATAATTTGTTCAATTACAACTTCAGCTCTTTTCTCTCTGTCTTCTTCTTCTGCAATTTCTATGACTGATATTTTTCCATTTGAAAGCATCACTCAGTTCTCAAATTGTCCTTTTGTGCTCCTGTATCAATTTCTCTCTTTTTCTCAGAGGATCTTTTTCTATAATAATATCTTCTAATTCAACTATTCTCCTCTCTGCCTTTTTATTCCATGCAGTGGCCACCTCCATTTTACTGTGCCCCTCATCTATAGCATTTTTAATTCATCATAACTAATTTTAACATCCATAATCTTTGTAGTAATAGTGTCTCTGCTGTCTCCTATGCCTTTTTCAAGCCCAGTGATTAATTTTGTGACTCTTGTTCTAAACTCTTGGTAATTTATGTTGCTTGCCTGGTTTGACCAATTCTTTAGCTGTGACTTCTTCTTGGAATTTCTTTTGAGGAGACTTCTTCCATTTCATAATTTTGACTAGCTTTCTGTCTCTTTTAAGTTTTAAAAGCTTGTTATATGCTCTGCATTTGCATGGGCAGATATGAAGGTCCATTTCCAATACATAAAGGGGCTATGGAATATCCCAAAGTAAAGTTGAAGACTTTTCCTTCTTCTGAAGGAAAACTGGATACACCAGGGCCACAAGGAACCAGCATATAAATGGTATCTTTGCAATACACATTAGGGCCAGTTTCAGTCCATTCTACAGGTTGTAGCAGTGAAGGGTGAGGAATATAGGCCCAATAGTTAGGTTCAGCAAGTACTACCTGGGGAGAAGAGAAGACAATGGCAATCATAGCCAGGAAAAATGTTGTTGGGGTCAGCGTTGTCTGGTAGTCATCACCATTTGTTCCACCTTTTGGGTAAGGCACTTCAATTGGCCTCAAGTCAGCAGGACAGAAGAGGGCTGGCTCCAGCAATAGTTGGGGCGAGCAAGGGTTCTTGTAGGATCATTTGGAGGTCTAGGCGGAGGTGCAACCATTAGCATTCCTTTAGGGAGGTTGAGTATTGGTGGAAGCACCATCCAAAGAGGAGGAGTCCTGCTGCCACATACAATGGGCCAGATACAATGGTGGGGCACCCAGACTTGTCTGCCATCGGCAGAGAAAAGGGGATAACCAGGAACCGCCCACAACAAAGTAGCCAGACGCCATTCATCCCAGTCATGCAATTCCACAAAAACAGGAATATTTAGGTGAGAAAATGAAGGTAATGTAGAGAAATGGTGCTGAGCACGTGTAATAGGATCTGCAGTAGGTGGCAGGTTCAAGAAGTAATAGCATACAGAGCTAGATGTACGACTGTAGCCGGTGGCACTCCCTTTATCCCCCCAGGTATGGTTCCCTCTTTTATATTTTGCAATTGTAATTTAAGTGTTCAATGAGTGCGCTCAATGCGGGATTGGCCTATGGGTTGTAAGGAATGACATAGACATGGATTATAGACCATTCCATAAAGAAAGCTGCCATGCTAGCGGAAGTATAAGCTGGTGTATTGTCAGTTTTTATTTCAGTAGGAACCCCCAAAACAGAGAAGGTGGAACTGTTTTACATATTATGTTGTTTCACCTGGGAAAAGGTGATCCCCCCAAAAAAGCTGAAAAAAGCGTTGATTACCACTTGTATATATCTGGGATGACCAAAATGGAAGTAATGGGTAACATCCATTTGCCAAACCTAATTGGGTTCTATGCCCCTAGGATTAGTTCCAGGTGGGCCATGTTGTATATGTAGAGGTCGGCACACACAACAGGAATGAACGATGGCTCAAGCCTGAGAATAAGGTAACCTATATCATTGATGAAGTTTTCCTGCATTGGTATGAAGAATATGATGTTCCTCTTCAGCTGTTGAGAAACTACAATGCTCAGTTAATGAATTTAGCCACAACCATTACCATATGCTAGTGGTCCCGGACATTGAGAATGAGAACAAATGTGAGTAATGAAGAATGCTGAAGTCTGACAATGGATTAGAGATTGTATACGATGAAGAAGGGTGGTGATGATGGATGAGAGAGATAAAAATACAGTAAATGGACAATTCCTTATGGCATGATAGGCATACTGAGAATCAGTGATTAAATTGAATGCTGCAGATTCATTATGCAAAACAACATAGATAGCATACAATTCGTTTTGTTGAGTGGAAGTGTAGGGCATAGACATAACATAATACTCAGCATCATTTTTGTAAACTACCATGATGGGTTTGTTGGTAGCATCTGTAAAAAATGTGGAATTGTTAACAGGAGCTCGACCAATGGTATCTTGAAACCACCAGATATGCTGTATAAAAATGAAAGTAAGGGATTAGCAGGTAAATGATGAGCTATGAAACCATAAAAATCAGCGAAGGCAATTTGAAATTTGAAAATATGATGAAAATTTAAACAAAGAGTTGAACATAAAAGAGGTCATGGGGAGGTAAATTTCATCAGGGTCATGGCCAAATAAAGATATAACCCATGCTTTTCCTTATATAATAAAGTGAGCAATAAGTTCATAAAAGGGGGTGATTTTATGTGGTGGTTGATGTGACAGGTGTAATCCTTCAATGGGATTAGGATGTTGATAAGGTAGACTTATAGGACTAGTAGGGGTATCAAGAATGAGTAAAGAAAGAGGCAGTAGTGGGTCTATTTGAAAGGTGAAAGCTGAGTATAATTTTTCCAACACCAACTGTAGTTCCTTAGCAGCGTTAGGGGACAAGGTTCAGGGACTATCAAGTTCAGGTGAACCTTGTAATATTTGAAAAAGATGAGTCAATCGACAGTTGGGAATACCCAATATGGGCCTGAGCCAATTAATATCTCCCAGTAATCTCTGAAAATTATTAAGAGTTTCATAATGTCATTGCTGTAATTGAATTAATTGAGGTCAGAATGTTTGTCAGGTTACCTGATACCCCAAATATTCATAAGGAGTCTGTGTTTGTATCTTGTCAGTTGCATTAACAAGGTCTGCATGTCTTAGATGTGACTCAGCTAAAAACAGGGCTTGTTGAGTGATTTCGGGACTACTTTCAGCAAATAGGATGTCATTCGTATAATGAATAAGATACAGTGTAGAAAACTGGGTTCTAACAGGGAGCAGAACATGAGGCATAAACATTGGACATGTTGTTGGAGAATTCATCATACCTTGGGGGAGGACCTTCCAATGAAATGCTCTCTAGGAGCTTGGTTATTAAGAGCAGGCAAAGGGAAGGCAAAACATTGTTGGTAACGTGGGTGCAAAGGAAAGGGGTAAAAACAATCTTTCAGATCAATGATAATAAGATACAGTATTTAGGTATCATGTTGGGACTGGGAGCCCCGGGTCACATATCCCGATGGGGATCTTAGTGTTATTCACTTTCCTAAGGTCAATAAGAAGTCATCATTTATTAGACTTCTTTTTTATGACAAAAACAGGAGAATTCGAAGGCAATTGTGAAGGTCAATATGGCCATGCTGGGGTCAGTCTTTTGCAACAATGATGGTAACATCAGCTCTAGTATTTTCGAATCCACTAGTTATGATGCAATTGGTAAATAAATTTAGTTATTTGTGTGACACATAATACATTAAATAATTAGAATATTAAATAATGACCTTATACCAAAACATGAAATCTTTAGGAATTGTATATGTATTTGGGCAGTTGCAGTATTTACCCATGTAATATAACCTCAGGTTTACCATTTTAGACAGTGATGTTTCTAAGCAACTTAGCATTCCAAATAAAAGGGCTCAACTGGTTAAAAGACCTTTTGCCATTTAAATTCTGAAAAGTTTGTGAACGTCTTGGGAAATTATTAAGTGTATCCTAAACAGAATTATAGATTATTATAAATCTTAAAACTTTATATATCTATCCAAAGTGGTAATAAAATATCTTAAGGGAAAACATATAGCATCATATAGTTGTTAGAAAGACTTAGCTCTTTTAATATCAAGCAATATTAATTAAGCAAATATGTGATAAAGATGAAACCCAATGCTTTGGTTTTCTTGGCTGACCAAAGAGAAAGCTTTTGTTTGCATTGATGTACCAAGAGCAGATCAATAATTTAAGAAAACTTTGTTTTTTGAACAGAGAGAAAAGTAGAGTTTTAACCTTCTATCAGTGTATTTTAAAATTTTTATTTATCTTCACCTTAGTCTATTTCAAGCACATATAAAATTTCTTTTCAAAGATTTCCCTTTGTGAAACTTTTATAAATTTACTTTATTTTAAACTTTGTTCTAAAACTATTTCTTTTAGACAACCAGTCTTATTTAGGACAAAATTATTTTCTTATAATATACTTTCATTTTTATATCTTTCTTCTATATTTCCCACTTTTTAATGTATAAGGATATGTCCCTATTTTCCATAGAATTTTTATAGATATGATCAAAAACAATGGCAACAGGACAAAACAGGTGCAGAAATGGCCAAAAACAAGTTTACAGGTTTACTGAAGGGCCTGACTGATGTCTAGGTGTGTCCTGGGGTGGGAAGTGGTGCTGTATCCAGACTTCCATGTAGTTCCCCAGAAAGAAGCACACGTGCACTTAAAATTCAGATGATAACCTGATTTACCTCTGGAGTTCTAGACAGGTGACTCACATAGATTATTGAGGCTGTTTTTAGGGTGGCAGGAAAGACAAGAGTGTCTCCTTGGCTCCCAAGGCCTAGATGTTTATGAAAGTACATTTTGTTCCTTGATCTCAAGAGGAGGAGGAGGAGGAAATGAGGCACTCAGAATAGCATAGGAACCAGTTATGTGGACCATACCCAAGCTGGTGCAGAAACAGGAGGGGGGACTGTGGGCTTAAAAATAGCCCCAGAGCTGTCTCAAGAGCTAAATCATTGTTTGATCTCCTTTTCTACCTTATTCCAAGTTTCTACCTTAATGGCTCCTTCCTCTGGGAATCCTGGACTATGATGGGAAAACAAAGTGTGGTAAAGCATTTGCCAATCAGAAGGCTCCAATTTATTATCTTGTTTAACAAATGTAGTCAGCATTTGCTGAGAGTAAGGAGAGTGAGGATCATGCATAGTAATAGCCTTTTTCATTTCTTTTTTAAATAGTTTATTGTCAAAATGGTTTCCATATAAGACCCAGTGCTCTTCCCCACAAGTGCCCTCCTCCATTACAACCACCTCTGTTCCCCCTCGCCCCCTTCAACCCTCAGTTCATTTTCAGTATTTAATAGTCTCTCAGGTTTTGCATCCCTCTCTCTCCCCAACTCTCTTTCCCCCTTCCCCTCTCCATGGTCCTCCATAGGGTTCTCCTGTTAGACCTATGAGTGCAATCATATGGTATCTGTCCTTCTCTGCATGACTTATTTCGCTTAGCATGTCACACTCGAGGTCCATCCACTTTGCTACAAATGGCCAGATTGCATTCTTTCTCATTGCCATGTAATACTCCATTGTGTGTGTGTGTGTGTGTGTGTGTGTGTGTGTGTGTGTATGTGTGTGTGTGTGTATACCGCATCTTCTTGATCCACTCATCAGGTGATGGGCATTTAGGCTCTTTCCATGATTTGGCTATTGTTGACAGTGCTGCTATGAACATCTGCAATTAGAAAGAAAGGAGTCCATGTGAGGATACAACAAGAAGCCAGCTATCTACAAATTAGGAAAGGAGTACTGAGAAGAAACCAGGATTTATGACACCTAGATCTTGAACTTCTACCTCCAAAACTGTGAGGCAACAAGAACTGTAGGAATCAGTCAATGAAATCTCAGCTACAGAAAACCATTTTATAATGACACATACTCTATCTTAAGATTTTGTGGCAGCAATGGGATCAAAGTGAACTTCTCAGCATTTGGGGACAATGAGACATGGGCATGGAATCCTGTGAACACATTGGAGTCCATGGGCTTTCTCACCATTTCCTAGGGTTGTTGGGCTACCTCAAGAAACAAGCCAAAGTACACATGGTGGAGCGTCTCAAATATCACTATGTGTAGGGAAATAAAATAACCAGGAGCACAAGAAGAGACACCAAGGGACACCATTAAAAGAACACTTCCTGAATGTACACACCCTGGGCAGTCAGACCCTCCTTTAATATACTCACGGGTTAAGAAAGCATAACAAGCTTTTAAAAATTACAAAAGACAGAAATCAAGCCAAAATGAGGAAACAAAGAACTCTCCTCTAATGAAATTCCAGGAAGAAGTCACAGCTACAGAATTGGTCAAAACAGATATAAGCAATAAAACTGAGTAAGAATTTAGAACAATTGTCATAAAATTAATCACTGGACTTGAAAAAGGCATGGAAGACACCAGAGATGCCATTGCTACAAAGATTAGGGACCTTAAAAATAGTTGTGATGAATTAAAAAATGCTATAAATTAGATGCATAATAAAATTGAGGTGGCCACTTCATGGATTGAAGAGGCAGAGAGAATAGGTGAATTGGAAGACACAATTACAGAAAATAGAGAAACCAAGAAAAAGAGAAATAAATTGATCCAGGAGCATGAAAGAAGATTTAGAGAACTGAACAACACAATCAAACCAAAAAATATCCATAGCATAGGAACTCCAGAAGAAGAAGAAGAAGAAGAAGAAGAGAGAGAAAGGGGCTGAAGTGGTACTTGAGCAAATTAGCTGCTGAGAACTTTCCCAATCTGGGGACAGAAACAGGCATTGAAATCCAAGAGGCACAGAGAACTCCCCTCAGATGTAACTTGAATCAATCTTCAGCATGACATATCATAATGAAACTGGAAAAATATAAGGATAAAGAGAGAATTCTGAAAGCATCTAGGGATAAAAAGACCCTAACATACAAAGGGAGATATATCAGGGTGGTTGCAGACCTAGCTACTGAAACTTGGCAGACCAGAAAGGAATGGTGGAAAATTTTCAATGTGATGAACAGAAAAATATGCAGCCAAGAATTCTTTATCCAGCAAACCTGCCATTCAGAATAGAAGAAGAGATAAAAGTTTTCCCAAACAAAAACTGGAGGACTTCATCACCACTAAACAAGCCCTACAAGAAATCCTAAGGGGGATTCTATGAGGGAAATGTTGCAAGGAAAACAAAGTACCAGAGTCATGACTACAAGCATGATATCTACAGAGAACACAATGACTCTATATCCATATTTTTCAATAATAACACTAAATGAAAATGGACTAAATGCTCCAATCAAATGACATATGGTAGCAGAATGGATAAAAAAACAAAATCCATCTATTTGCAGTCTAAAAGAAACTCATGTTAGACCTGGGGACACCTTCAGATTGAAAGTAAGGGGATGAAGAAATATATATCAAGTGACTGGAAGTTCAAAGACAGCTGGAGTAGCCATACTTATATCGGACAAAATACCTTAAAGTAAAGGCAGTAACAAGAAATGAAGAAGGCCATTGTATAATAATAACAGGGTCTATCCATTCAGGACGAGCTAACAATTATAAATATCTACACTCCAAATTCGGAGCACCCAAATACATGAAACAATCACAAACAGAAACCATCTTATTGATAAGAATGTGATAAGTGCAGGAGACTTTAATACTCTACTTACACCAATGGATAGATCAACTAGACAGAAAACCACTAAAGAAACAATGGACCTGAACGACACATTGGACCAGGTAGATTTGACAGAAATATTTAGAACCCTACATCCTGAGGCTATAGAATTCACTTTCTTCTTGAGTGTGCATGGTACATTCTCCAATATAGACTACATACTGGGTGATAAAGAAGCCCTTAATAAATATAAAACGATTGACATCATATCATGAACACTTTCAGATCATAATGCTATGAAACTTGAAATCAATCACAGGAAAAATTCTGCAAAATCTCCAAAAAACATGGAGGTTAAAGAACACCCTCTAAGGGTCCCTGGGTATTTCAGTCGGTTGAGTGTCCAGCTTCTGCTCAGGTCATCATGATCTTACAGTTCATGGGTTCGAGCCCCTCATCAGGCTCTGTGCTGATGGCTATGCCAGAGCCTGGAGCCTGTCTTCAGATTCTGTGTCCCCCTCTGACCATACTCTCCTCATGCTGTCTCTTTCTCTCAAAAATAAATAAATAAATAAATAAATAAATAAATAAATAAAAGAACATCTTGTGAAGAATGAATGGACCAACAAGGCACTTAGATAAGAAATTTTAAATATATGAAAAAAATGAAAATAAAAGTAAAACAATCCAAACTCCTGGGGGTGCAGCAATGGTTGTCTTAAGAGGAAATTACATTGCAATCCAGGCCTATTAAAAAAAAAACAGAAAAAGCCCAAATACAAAATCCAAGCACACCTAAAGGAACTAAAAGCAGAGCAAAAAAACACTCCAAACCCAATAGAAAAGAGAAATAATACAGACCAGGGCAGAAATAAACACTATAGGGGGAAAAAAACCCACAGTTGAACATATCAATGAAGCCAAGAGTTACCTTTTTAAAGAAATAAGTAGAATTGATAAACATCTAACCAGGCTTCTCATAAAGAAAAGAGAGAGCACATAAATAGATGCAATCACGAATGAAATGGATTGATACAACTAATCCCTCAGAAACATAAGCAATTGTCAGGGAATACTATGAAAAATTATGTGCTAACAAACTGGACAACATAGAAGAAATAGACAAATACCTAAACAAACATGCAATACCAAAATTCAGATAGAAAATCTGAATAGACCCATAACTAGTGAAGAAATTGAATCAGTTATCAAGAATCTCCCAACAAATAAGAGCCCAAAGCCAGACGACTTCCCTTAAGGAATCCTATCAGATATTTAAATCAGATTTAATACCCATTCTTATCAATATATTCCAAAAAATAGAAATGGAAGGAAACTTCTGGACTAATTTACAAAGCCAGGATAACTTTAATGCGCAAACCAGATAGAGACCCAGAAAAAAAAAAAGAGAGAGAGAGAGAGAGAACTACAGGCCAAAATCTTTGATGAATACAGATGCAAAAATTCTCAACAAGATACTAGCAAATCTAATTCAACAGCATATAAAAAGAATTATTCACCTTGATTAAGTTGTATACATTCCTGGGTTACAGCGTTCGTTCAATATTTGCAATTCAATCAATGTGATACATCACAATAACAAAAGAATACATAAAACTCATATTATCCTGTCAATAGATGTAGAAAAAAAATTGACAATATACAACATCTGTTCTTACTATAAACCCTCAAGAAAGCTGAGATAGAAGGAACTTACGTAAACATCATAAAAACCATTTATGAAAAGCCCACTGCTAATATCAACCTCAATGAGGAAGAACTGAGAGCTTTCCCCTTGAGATCAGAAACACAACAGGGATAGCCACTCTCACCACTGTTGTTTAACATAGTGCTGGAAGTCCTAGCATCAGCAATTAGACAACAAAAGGAAGTAAAAGCATCAGAATTGGCAAAGATGAAGTCAAACTTTCACTTTTTGCAAAATGACATGATATTCTACATGGAAAACTGGACAGACTCTACCAGAAGCCTACTAGAACCGATCCATGAATTCAGCAAAGTCGCAGGGTACAGAATCAATGTACAGAAATTGGTTGCATTTTTATACACCAAAAATGAAATGACAGAAAGAGAAATCAAGAAACGGATCACATTCACAGTTGCACCCCAAGCCATAAAATACCTGATAAAAACCTGACCAAATATGTAAAAGATCTATATGATGAAACCATAGAAAACTTAGGAAGGAAATTGAAGACGACACAAAGAAATGGAAAAACATTCCATGCTCATGGATCAGAAGTATAAACATTGTTAAAATATCGTTATTACCCAAAGCAGTTTCATATTCCATGCAATCTCCATCAAAATTGCACCAGCATTCTTCTCAAAGCTAGTACAAACTACCCCAAAATTTGCATGGAACCACAAAACACCACAAATAGCCAAAGTAATATTGAAGAAGAAAACCAAAATGGGAGGCATCACAATCCTAGACTTTAGCATCTACTTCAAAGCTGTCATCATCAAGACACTATGGTATTGGCACAAAGACAGACACATAGAGCAATGGAATAGAGTAGAGAACCCAGAATTGGGCCCACACACTGATGGCCAATTATCTTTGACAAAGCAGGAGAGAGTATCCAATGGGAAAAAGACAGCTTCTTTAACAGACGGTGCTGGGAGAACGGTACAGCTACATGGGAAAGAAGGAAACTAGACCACTTTCTTACAACATGCACAAAAATAAACTCGAAATGGATGAAAGGCCTGAATGTGAGACAGAAAATCATCAAAACCCTAGAAGAGAAAGCAGGAAACAATCTATTAACCTCAGCCACAGCAATTTCCTCCTGGACACATCCCCAAAGGCAAAGGAATTAAGAGCAAAAATGAACTATTGGGACCTCTTCAAGACAAAAACTTCTGCATTGCAAAGGAAACAATCAAGAAAACCAAGGGAATGGGAAAAGACGGTTACAAACGACAAATTGGATAAAGGACTAGTATTCAAAATCTATAAGGAATCACCAAACTCTACACCCAAAACACAAATAATCCAGTAAAGAAATGGGCAGAAGACATGAACAGATACTTCTCCAAAGAGGACATCCAGATGGTAAGAGACACATGAAACAATGCTCAGCGTCACTCATCATCAGGGAAATACAAATCAAATCACACTGAGATACCACCTCACGCCAGTCAGAGTAGCTAAAAATGAACAAATCAGGAGACTATAGATGCTGGCAAGGATGTGGAGAAACGGGCACTCTCCCATACTGTTGGTGAGAATGTAAACTGGTGCAGCTGCTCTGGAAAACAGTGTGGAGGATCCTCAAAAAATTAACAATAGAACTACCCTGTGACCCAGCAATAGCACTGCTAGGAATTTACTCAAGGATTGAAGAGTGCTGATGCATAGGGGCACATATACCTCAGTGTTCATAGCAGCACTTTCAACAGGAGCCCATTCATGGGAAGAGCCTCAATGTCCATCAACTGATGAATGGATCTAGAAGATGTGGTTTATAGATGCTATGGAATACTACATGGCAATGAGAAAGAATGAAATCTGTCCATTTGTAGCAATGATGATGGAATTGGAGGGTGTTGTGCTAAGTGAAATAAGTCAGGCAGAGAAGGACAGATACTATATGTTTGCACTCATACGTGGAACAGGAGAAACTTAACAGAGAACCATGGGGGAGAGGAAGGGGAAAATAGTTAAAAAGAGAGAGGGAGGCAAACCACAAGAGACAAATACTGAGAACAAACTGAGGGTTGATGGGGTGGGAGAGAGGGGGAAATGGGTGATGAGCATGGAGCAGGGCACTGTGGGGATGAGCACTGTGTGTTATAGGGAAACCATCTTGACGATAAACTATAATAAACATTTAAAAATGACAAGATGGAAATACGACATGGAACAAAGGAATAGTGCATATTTTCCTTTACTTCCTCTTACATGTAACACTATTGTTATTTTATAAAAGTCACGGGTTACATTGTGCTGTGAATATGGTAAAAGTAAAAATAGAAAAAATATTACATAGCATTATAACATATAGGTGCAAAAAAGAGATACAAAAACTTAGCAAAAGTGATTACATATAGAACATATAAACAATACAATTTTTTATTAATGGAGAGAAATTACTGTAGAGGTATTTTTGAACTCTCTCTCTCACACGCATGCAGAAACACATAGACACACTGATCAATGTATGCTGAAAAATTGTATCCTTGACTCCTATGATCACATTTTTGAAAAAATGCAAAATATTTAATAAAGAAAATAAATATGTTAGTGATTACTGAGTTCCATTGTTTAGTCTTCCTGGCACATGGAAGCTTCTGTTCTTACAAGCTGTGTTTTTTATCATAAGTTATGATTCAGCTCTAATGGAGAATGGCTTCATTAGTATCATAATGTTCTTGGCTCAATGTCTCTACACACCCATATATGATTTATTTTTAAGTTTTTATTTAAATTCAAGTTTTAAAATACACTGTATTATTAGCTTCAGCTATACAATATAATAGTGATTCAATATTTCCATACAACATCTGGTGCTTACCACAAGTTTACTCCATAATCCGCGTCACCTATTTAAACCTCACCCCACTATCCTCCGTTAAAGATCAGTTTGTTTTCTATATTTAAGAGTCTGTTTCTTGTTTGTTCTTTTCTACTTTTTATCCATTTGATTATTTCTTATTTTTAAAATTCTGCATGTGAGTAAAATCATATAGTATTTGCATTTCTCAGACAGACTTATTTTGCTTAGCATAATACTATCTAGTTCCATCGATATCTTTGGAAATGGCAAAATTTTATTCTTTTTATGGCTGCGTAGCATTCCATTGCATGTATGTGTGTGCATGTGTGGTGTGTGTACATATACACATACTTAATCTTCTTTATCAGTGCATCGACGATGGACACTTGGGTTGTTTTCATGATTTGGATACCAGAAGTAATGCAGCGATAAACATCAGAGGGTATGTATTCCTTTGATTTAGTATTTCTGTATTCTTTTTTTTTAATTTTTTAATGTTTTATTTATTTTTGATACAGAGAGAGACAGAGCATGAGACGGGGAGGGGCAGAAACAGAAGGAGATACAGAACCGGAAGCAGGATCCAGGCTCTGAGCTAGCTGTCAGCACAGAGCCTGATGTGGGGCTCAAACCCACGAACGTGAGATCTGACCTGAGCCAAAGTCAGAGGCTTATCCAACTGAGCCACCCAGGCGCCCGTAGTATTTCTGTATTCTTTGGAAAAATATCAAATAGTGAAATTAGTTGATCATAGAGTAGTTCTATTTTTTTTTTTTTTTTGAGCATTATGGACCTCCATATTGTTTTTCACAATGGCTGCACCAGGTTGCATCCCCACCTGTGAGGAATAAATTTAGGAATTCCCTGGGCTTACATCAATCGATTAACAAGGCATAAAGAAATACAAAGCCATAGAATGGTCATACCCCAATTTGGATAAACAAGAATAGCACAGAAAAATAAGAAGGTGCAAAGGCATCCCCAGAATAGGAAGGTGAAAATGCACCCCAAGAATAGGAAAGTGAGAATACACCCCAAGAATAGGGAGGGGTGCATAGCCCCCAAGATGGAGAGAGAAGGGTAAAGGTCCCAAATTAATAATGGGCACCAAGGCTCTCAGTATAAAGATATATAAGGTAAACAAGATTAGACATTCAGGGCAAAGCACCTCCAAAAGTAGTATTATAGCAGACAGCTGCTTTTAAAGGAAGGACCAATTAGATAAGCAGGTACTTAGGGTGTAAACCACTGCACTGTGATGCTGTGGGTACTTCCCAGTATGTAGCTCATTGACAAAAGAAAAGGTGCCTTATTAACCTTGAAGTGTTTTGCCCTACCTGTCTTATCCCCTAGGCTAGCTAATAAGATAAACAGACACGGTGCCTCCTTTCAGCCTTTACAACCATCTGCCCATCTGCCCAGTGTGTGCATTTTGTTTTATATGGACCCAAACCCCAAACACTGTATATCTTCAGCAACCCCCTTTCCCTCATGCCCATGAGTCGATGTTCACAGTTTCTTTGTCTCTTTGTGCAGGCCCATCAAATTTGTAAGCCTATGATCTTAATAAATAAGGAGAAAGAATCCTTATTCAGGGCTCTTTTCTTTCCTCCCCAGATATTAGCCATCTCTCTCCTATTTTCATCCTGCGTCTGCTCTTTTGCTGGCAGAGAGAGAATTTTAGACTTCGAGTCTAAGACACACACCATATATGCAAGAGAGTTTCCCTTTCTCCATACCATCTCAACGTCTGATGTTTCTTGTGTTGTTAATTTTAGCTGCTCTGACAGTTGTGAGTTGATACCTCAGTGTAATTTTGATTTACATTTCCTCAATGATCTGTATCTTTTCATGAGCATCTTTTCATGTTTCCATTGGCTATCTGAATATCTTCTTTGGAAAAAATATCTAAATATAACTTCTGCCTAATATTTAACTAGATGGTTAGTTTTCTGGATATTGAGTTACATGAGTTCATTGTACTCTGGATATTAACACTATATCAGATATGTTATTTGCAAATATCTTCTCCCATTTTGTAGGTTGTCTTTTAGTTTTGTTGATTGTTGCCGTATGTGTATATGAAGTCCCAATGGTTTATTTTTGCTTTTGTTTCTTTTGCCTCAGAAAACCTATCTAGTAAGAAGTAGCTATGGCTGATCTCAGAGAGTTTACTGCCTGTATTCTTCTCTAGAATTTTATAGTTTCATGCCTCACACTTACGTCTTCCATCAAGACTTGATGTTTCTCAGGGTTGGCTTTTTTTTTTTTTTGTATGATGTAAGAAAGTATTAAGTATTTTGTAGGTTGCTGTCCAATTTTCTAAACACCACTTGTTAAAGACACATTTTTTTTTACCTGTTGGATATTCTTTCTTGCTTTGTCAAAGTTTAGTTGACCATATAGTTGTGGGTCCAGTTCTGGGTTTTCTATTTTGTTATTTATGTATGTGTCTATTTTTGGGTCAGTCCATACTGTTTTGATAACTGCAGCTTTGTAGGATAAGTTGAAGTTCAGAATTGTGATGTCTCCAGCTCTGCTTTGCTTTTCCAAAGTTGCTTTGGATATTCAGGATATTTACTCGTTCCATACATATTTTAGGTTAGTTTGCTCTAGCTCTGTGATAAATGCATTTGGTATTCTCCTAGGGAATGCATTGAATGTGTAAATTGCTTTAGTAAGATAGACATTTCAACAATATTTGTTCTTCTAATACATTAGCATAGAATGTCTTTCCATTCCTTTTTATGCTCTTCTATTTCTTTCATCAATGCTTTATAGCTTTCAGCACACAGATCTTTTACCTCTTAGTTACAATTATCTTATTCCTAAGTATCTTATTGTTTTTGGTGCAATTGTAAATGGATCAGTTTCTAAATTTCTCTTTTTCTCTTGCTTCATTATTGATCTATATAATTGCCACAGATACCTGTACATTCTGTATTCTGGGATTCTACTGAATTCGTTTGTCAGTTCTAGCCACTTTTTGGTTAAGTTTCTCAGGTTTCTATAAAGTGCATCATGTCATCTACAAATAGTGGAAGTTTGACATCTTGCTTGCTGATTTGGATGCCTTTTATTTTTTTGCATTGTCTTTTTGCTGTGGCTGGACTTCCAGTACTATGTTAAACAACAGTGGTGAGAATGGACATCTCTGTATTATTCCAGGTCATAGAAGAATGGCTTTCAGGCTTTCTCCATTGATGATGATGTTGGCTGTGGGGTGTTCATATATGGTCTTTATAATGTTGAAGGTATGTTCCTTCTAATTTACTTTGTTGAAAGTTTTTATCATGAATAGAAGTGTATTTTGTCAAATGTTTTTTCTGCATGTATTAAAATAATCATTTTGTTCTTTTGTAAAATCATATGGTTCTTATCCATTACTTTATTAGTTTGGCGTATAACACTGATCTATTTGTGAATATAGAATCACTCTTGCCAACAGGTAGAAATCCTACTTGATTATAGTGAATGATTTTTTAATATACTCTTGGATTCAACTTCTTAATATTATATTAAGACCTTTGGAACCTTGTTCATCAGGGAGATTGATCTGTAGTTCTCTTTTTTAGTGAAGTATCTATCTGGTTTTGGTATTATTGTAATGCGCCCCAAAAAAATAAATCTGGAAGTTTTTTTCCATTTCTATTTCTTGGAATAGCTTGAGAAGAATAGGTATTAATTCCTTATATGTTTGGTAGAATTCACCTCTGAGCCATCTGGCCATGGATTTTTGTTTGTTGAGAGATTTTTGATTAATGAGTCAATTTCTTTGCTGGTTATCTGTCAGTTCAAGTTTTCTGCTTCAATTTTGGGAGTTTTAATTTAACCCTTTCTTCGAAGTTGTCTCTGAGGTTGTCTATTTTGTTGGCATATAGTTTTTCATAACTTAAAATTGTTAGTATTTCAATGGTGTTGACTGTTATTTCTCCTTATTTACTTACTTATTTACTTACATATTTATTTGGACTCTTCTAATTTCTTTCTGATTTCTTTTTTTTTTTTTTTTGCAAAGAACAACCTCCTTATTTTATTGTTCTATTATTTTTGTTGTTGTTTTAATTTGCTTGTTTAGATTCTATATTACTGATTTCTGCTGTAGTCTATTATTTCCTTCCTTCTGGTGGCTTTAGGCTTTGTTTTTATTTTTCTAGTTCCCTTAGCGGTAATGCTAGGTTGTTTAATTGTGATTTTCCTTTCTTCTTTAGATAGGGTTGTGTTGCCATATACTTTTCTGTTAGGAACACTTTTGTAGCATCCCAAAGGTTTTGGACCATTGTGTTTTCATTATCACTTGTTTCCATATCTTTTTAAATTTTATTTATTTGATTTTCTGTTTGACCTATAAGCTCTTTAACTTCCACGTATTTGTGGTCATTCCAATCTCTTTTCATATGTTTGGCTTCAAGTTTCATAATGTTGTGGTCAGAAGATGTGCATAAAATGTTTTCACACTTCTTGGATTTATTGGGGCTTGTTTTATGACCTAATATATAATCTATTATGGAGAATCCCATGCATACTAGAAAAAATGTGTATTCTGCTGCTTTGGGAAGAAATGTTCTGAATGTATCTGTTAAGTCCATCTGTTCCAGTGTGTCATTCAAAGCCATTACTCCCTTGTTGATTTTCTATTTAGATATGTTCATTGATGTCAGTGTGTTGTCAACATCCTCTACTATTATTGCATTACTTCTGAATAGATCTTTTATGTTTGTTGATAATAGTTTTATGTATTTGGGCATTCTTTTCTTAGGTGGAAAATATTTACATTTTTATATCTTCTTCTTTGAGTGTCCTTTTCATTACTATGAAGTGTTTTTCTTTGGCTTTTGTTACAGTCTTTGCTTTATAATCTAGTTTTCCTGTGTATATATTTATTCTCTGGATTTCTTTTAACATCAACTTTCATGATAGACCTTTCTCCATTTCTTACTTTCAATCTGCAGGCGTTTATATGCCTAAAATGACTGTCTTGTATTCAGTATATAGATGGATCTTGCTGTTTTAGCCACTCTGTCATCCTTTATCTTTTGATTGAAGTGGAAAGTCCATTTACATTCAAAGTAATTATTGACAAGTATATATTTATTGTAATTCTATTATTTGTTTTGTGATTGTTTCTGAAGATTTTTTCCTGATCCTTTCTCTTTCATGCTTTGTTGATTTTCTTTAGTAATATATTTGGGTTTATTTTTATTTATTCATTGTAAATTTATTAATGATTTTTGATATATGGTTACCATTAGTTTTCTCTATAACCTCTTATGCATATAGCAGTCTCCATTAAGCTTATGGTTGTATATGTTTTAGCTCATTCTTACTCTTCTCTCCACGTTTTAGGTATATGCTGTTACACTTTACAGCTTAATATATTGTGAGTTTCTTGATTGACATGTTCACACTTTTTGTGTTTCCTATCTTTATTTAATTTTTAAATATTTATTTATTTATTTATTTATTTATTTTAATAGTTTATTGTCAAATTAGTTTCCAAAAACAGCTTGTGAGCAGGGGAGGTGCAGAGAGAGAGGGAGACACAGAATTTGAAGCAGACACCATGCTCCGATCCTCAGCACAGAGCTTGATTGAGGACTTGAACTCACAAACCATAAAATGTTGACCTGCGCTGCAGTTGGACACCTGAACTTCTGAGACAGCCAGGCACCCCATGTTTCCTACCTTCATAATGACACTTTTGGGCTCTCCTTTCCACTGCAAACTTTCCCTGTAGTATTTATTGTAGGATTGATTTAGTGGCCATGGACTCCTTTAGCTTTTGTTTGGGAAAAAGCTTATCTTTCATTCTATTCTGGATGATAGCCTTACTGGAATGAGTATTTTTAGCTGCAGATTTTCCCCCATTAAACAGTTTGAATGTATCTTGCTACTCCTTTCTGGCTTAGAAAATTTCTATTTAAAAATATCATGCTAGCCTTTTTTGTTTTCCCTTTTAAGTTACTGTCTTCTTTTGTCTTGCTGCTTTTAAGATATTTTCTTCATCACTATACTTTAGAATATTATTTAAATCTTGGTAGTCTGCTGTTGTTGATTTTGATAGGAGTTCTCTCTGCCTCCTAGAGGTAAATTCCTGCTTACTTCCACAGATTAAGTATGTTTTTGGCTATTATTTCTTTAAATATGTTCTCATCCCCCTTTTCTCTTCCCCCTTTAGGACTGCAATAACAAGAATGCTATTACATTTAATGGAGTCACTGAGTTCCTTAATTGTATTCTCATTTTGTATAATTCATTCTTCTCTTTTTTTTCAGCTTCCTTACTTTACATTATTCTGTCTTCTATGTCATTAATTCATTCTTCTGTTTTTTTCAAGCCTGCTGTTCATTCCATGAAGTGTGTTTCTCATCATATTTATTGGGCTCTTTATATTTGCATACACCAACAAATATGCCCTACATATGTCATTGATGTATCTAATAAGTGGATATTTAAATACAAGAAAACAAATGAAAATGAAAACACAATGATCTAAAACCGTTTGGATGCAGCAAAATCAGTCATAAGAAGTAAGAGTACAGCAATACAGCCTAACTGAGGAAACAAGAAATATTTCAAATAAACAACCTAACTGTACAAAAAGAACAAAAACAGTAACAGAACAAGGAAAATGATAAAGACTGGAGTAGAAATAAATGATACAGAATCTAAGAAAATATAGAATATATCAATGAAACTATGAGTTGGTTCTTTAAAAAAAATTAATAAAATTATTAAACCTCTAGCCAGATATCACAAAGCAAAGAGAAAGTACCCAAATAAATAAAACCTCAAACTAGAAAGGAGATATAACAAACAACACCGTGGAAACACAAATAATTATGAGAACATTATGAAAAACTATATGCTAAAGAATGGAGAGCCTGGAAGAAACAGGTTTTTAGAACATATAAACTACCAAAAGTGAAAGAGGAATAAGTAGAAACATTGATAACTAACAAAACATTGAATCAGTAATAAAAAACCTCCCAGTAAACAAAAGTCCAGGCCAGATGACTTCACAGGCAAATTCTACAAAATACTTAAAAGAGAGTTAATATGTATTCATCTCAAATTTTCCAAAACTTAGAAATGGAAGAAAAACTTCCAAATTGATTTTCTGATGTCAATGTTACACTGATATCAAAACTGGATGAAGTCTCCCTAAAAAAAGAGAACACAAGGCAATCTTCCTGATGAATATGGGTACACAAATTCTCAATAAAATGGGAATAAGTCAAATCCAACAGGATTTTAAAGAATCATCCACCATAATCACAAGTGGGATTTATTCCTGGGCTGCAAGTGTGATTCAATATTTGCAAATCAATCAACATGATACACCACATTTACTACAAGAGAGGATAAGAAATATGTGATTCTTTCAATAGATGTAGAAAAAGCATTTGGAAAAATACAGCATCCATTAATGATGAAAAGCATCAACAAAGTAAGGTAAAAGGGAACATACCTTAACACAATAAAGGCCATAGTTGAAGAACCCACAGTTAATATCATCCTCAATGAGAAAAAGCTGAGATTCTCCTTTTTGGCCAGGAAAAAAATAAGGATGTCCCCTCCCACCTGTTATTTAACATAATACTGAATGTCCTAGCCACAGCAATTGAAAACACAAAGAAATAAAAGACATTCAAATTAGCAAGGAAGAAGTATAATTTTTACTATTTGCACATGGCACCATACTCTATATAGAATACCCAAAGATTCCACCAAAAAATTGCTAGAACTGATAAACATATTCAGTAAAGTTTCTGCATCAAAGTAAACCTACATGAATCTGTGGCATTTCTGTAGACCAATAATGAAGCGCCAGAAATGGGAATCATGGAATCAATCCCATTTACAAGTGCACCAAATACCATGAGATACCTAGTGATATTCCTCACCAAAGAGGTAAAAATTCTGTGTTCTGAAAATTTTAAAACACTGATGAAAGTAATTGAAGATGACACAAAGAAGTAGAAAATCATTCCATTCTCATGAACTGGAAGAATAAATATTTTAAAATGTCTATACTACGCAAAGCAGACTCCATATTTAATGTAATCTCTATCAAAATACCAACAGAATTTTTCACCGGAGTAGAACAAACAATCCTAATTTTTTTATGGAACTATAAAAGACCCCAAGTCTCCAAAGTAATCTTGAAAAAGAAAAATGAAGCTGGAGGTATCACAATTTTGGACTTCAAGTAATATTACAAAGCTGTAGTGATAAAAATAGTATGGTACTGGCACAAAAATAGATACGTTGATCAATGGGCCCAAATAGAAAACCCAGATGTGAACACCCAACTATATGGACACTTAATTTTTGACAAAACAGGAAAGAATATCCAATGGAGAAAAAGACAATCTCCTTAACAAATGGCATTGGGAAAACTGGACAGCTGCAGAGAATGAAACTCGACCCCTTTTTACATCATACAAAAAAATAAATTTAAAATGGATGAAAGACCTAAATGTGAAGCAGGAAACCATCAACATAATAGGCAGTCACCGCTTTGACATCAGCCATAGCAACTTTTTACTAGATGTGTCATCTGAGGCAAAAGAAACAAAAGCAAAAATTAAACTGTTGGGACTTCATCAAAATAAAAAGATTCTATGTAGAAGAACACAATGAAAAAAACCCTAAAAGGTAACCTTTGGATTGGGTGAAGATATTTGTAAGTGACATATCTGATAAGGAGTAGTATCCAAAATATGTAAAGAGCTTATTAAACTCAACACCCAAATTAATAATCCAATCAAAAATGGACTGAAGACATGAATAGACATTTTTGAACAAATCATATGGATGGCCAACATACACACAAAAAATTATCATTATCACTTATTATCAGGGAAATACAGATCAGAATTAAATATAGATCACACCAGTCAGAATGGCTAAAATTAACAACAGAGAAAACAAGTGGGGTTGGAGAAAGGGGAGTCCTTTCACATAGTTGGGGAGAATGCAAACTGGTCAGCAACTGTGGATGAGGTTCCTCAAAAGTTAAAAACAGATCTACCCTATGATCCAACAATTGCGCTTCTCGTTATTTACACAAAGAACACAAAAATACTGATTTGAAGGCATACATGCACCTCATGTTTATAGCAGTGTTATCAACAAAGCCAAATCACAGAACAGAGTCCAAATGTCCATTCTATTTTATATATATAATAGAATTAACCAACCATTAAGAAGAATGAAATCCTTCCATTTGTAATAACATAGATGGAGGGTAGAAAGTGTTACACAAAGCAAAGTAAGTCAGTCAGAGAAAGAATATTATCTATGACTTTACTAATATATGGTATTTAAGAAACAAGACAAAAAAAACATGGGGGGGGGGCGGGAAGAGAGTCAAACCAAGAAACAGACTATATCTTTAGAGAACAAACTGATATTGGCTACAGGAGAGGTGGGTGAGAGAGTGGGATAAATAGGTGATGGGTACTAAGTAGGGTACTTATGATAAGCACCAAGTGATGGATCACTAAGTTCTACACCTAAAACTAATATTACAGTGTATGCTAGCTAACTGGAATTTAAATAAAAACTTGTGGAGAAAAGGAAAATATGCTAAATTATCTCCTGAATGACATCTAGTGAAGAAAGATCTGATCACAGGGATATGAAAAGGAGAGAGACGGGGCAGAAATATTACTTAAATAAATAATAGCTAAATTTTTCCCTACACTGGAAAAGGAAACACAAACCAAGTTTGAGAAAGCAAAGGAGGATCCAAATAAGATGAATCCAAGGAGGTTCACACCAGAATACATATTAATTAAAATGACAGAGATTACAGACTCACCTGGGTGGCTCTGTCTGTTAACTGTCCAACTCGTGGTTTCAGCTCAGATCATGATCTCACAGTTCATGAGTTCAAGACCGGCATTGGTCCCTGTGCTGACAGCATGGGGATTGCTTGGGGTTCTCTATCTCCCTCTGTCTGCCTCTCTCTCTCTCTCTCTCTTTGTTTCTCTCTCTCTCTCAAAAATAAGAAAATAGGGGCACTTAGGTTGTTCAGTCAATGAAGCCTTCAACTTCAGCTCATGTCATGGTTCATGAGTTCAAGCCCCACTTTGGGCTTCTGCTCTGAGCTCAGAGCCTGATTTGTATCCTCTGCCCCCGCCCCCCCATCTGCACCTCCCCTGCTTGTGCACTCTGTCTTTCTCTCTCAAAATAAATAAGCTTAAAATAAATAAATAAATAAATAAATAAATAAATAAATAAATAAATAAACGGAATAAAATAAATGGAAAAGATTACAGATAAAGAATGAATATTTAATTTAGTTTTTTGTGGTATCATTCTTTTCAATGGATGTATAGTTTGTTGGGGTCCAGTAGGCAAAACTTACCCTCAAACAATATTTGGTCTCCTGGGCTGCACATGTGGCTTCTATTCATCCTGCCTGTGATTTTCTCATTGCTCTGTAAAGACACACATACTTTTAGGCTTTGAATCAACTTGGTTTGGCCAGTGGCTCCAGCCCTCCCCTTACTTTGCTTTCTAGCTCTTTGTCTGCTGTTGGGAGTAAACCACAAACCTCTGCCAAAAGATTTGCTTATTAAAGGAGGAGCATCTTGCCCATGCATAACTGATGAGGGGCCTTAAGAAATGTAAATCTCCTCATAGACTTCTTCAGGCTCATCTTCTGCTTGGAGCCAGACTATTATTAGGGAATCCCTCTCCTGCAATGACTTGATAATTCCTGATATTTACACCTGTCCTGTTAAACATGACCCTTTCCTGAGCATGTCATCACTTCAAAGACCTTGAACTATGTAACCATTAAAGAAATGATGTAATCACCATGGTATGTAAGACCCTGGCCATCTAAGTAAAGTGTGGCTTTACCAACCACCATCCACGTTGTCTGTCTCGTCTGTCTTGTCCGTCTTGTCCGTCTTCTTTTCTAGAGATATTGTGCCGACACCAACCCCCTACTCGGGACCTTTCGACTGTGGTGCGTGGGCTGGTCCCCCGCAGTAGGTGACACAATGTTTTATTAATATTAGGTGCACAACATAGTTATTTGACAATTTTGTATTTTACACAACATTCACCATAATAGAGTAGTTATGTCACCATAAAGCATTATTACAATAATATTGACTATATTCCCTATGCTGTACTTTTAATCTGTAAAAAATATATATATTTAATATGTATTTGCACATCTACATATACACATATATATATGTGTGTATGTGTGTATATATATATGTAACACACACACATATATATCATAATGATATATTAGTTTCAGGTGTATAGTGTAGTGGTTCAAGAAATACAAACATTAAGGAATGCTTACCAAAAGTTTAGATAAAATCTGTCATTATTCAATGCTATGATTACACGATTGACTATATTCTCTGGCTGTACCTTTATTCCTGGGCCTGTTACTTGTTCTATAACTGAAATTGTGTATTTCCCAATTCCCTTCACTCATTTTGCCAGTGATTCACCCACCACCCCCTTTACCAAACCATCACATTATTTTCTGTATTTGTATGTCTTGTTGTGTTATTTATTTTTTGATTCATTTGTATTGTTTTGTTTTTACATCCCACATATAGTTGAAATAATATTTACTTTCTGAATCATGTCCCATACATAATACCCTCTGGGCCCACATTGTTGCAAATGGCAAAATCTCATCCTTTTTCATGCCTGAGTAACTTTCTATTGTATTTCTGTGTGTATGGATGTATAAGTGTGTGTGTGTATTATATATGTATGTAAACTTTTTATCCACTCATCTATTAATGAATATCTTGTCTCGTGAATAACACTACAATAAACAAAGGATTGCCTATATATTTTGATCTATTGTTTTTGATCAAATTTGTTTTCTATTGTTTTCATTTTCTTTGAATAAATACCCAGTACTGCAAATAATGGATCATATGATATTTCTATTTTTAATTTTTTGAGGAACCGCCATACATTTTTCCACAGTAGCTACATGAATATACAGTCCCATGAACAGTGCAGAAGTATTCATTTTTCTCCACATTCTCACCAGCATGTATTTCTCATTTTTTCAATATTAGCTTCTGAAAGGTGTTAAGTTACATCTTATTGTGATTTGATTTGCATTTCCCTCATGTCTCATAATGTGTATTTTTTAAACTTAATTCCCACTTAGTTAACATATAGTGTACTGTAAGCTTCAGGTGTACAATAAAGTATATAGCATTTGTCTTTCTCTGACTGACTTACTTCTTTAGCATAATATTCACTAGCTCCATCTTGTGTTCTTGATTCTAGCCATTCTGACTGGGGTGAGGAGACGTCTTGAAATGCCCAACACACAATCTCCTCAACGACCAGAAACCACAAGGGAGACCGAGGCACGCATGCAAAGGCAAAGGGCTTTATTACTATTTCGAACTCATTTGCAACGCAGTGGATCTCTACTATGGGCCCCGAGCAAGGGCTGAGTAGGGTTTTTATGGGGTTTGGGAAGGGGGAGTTACAAGAAATTGTGACATAGGTACAGTGACCCAATCATAATGGTACAACAGTATTGGCAGCAGCTCTAACCATACACACTGTTCAGAGCGTTCGTTACTTTTGGCGGGACCCAATTACAACATTTAGGGTATCTTTGAAATTAACCAA
>NC_043705.1:1949551-1974656 GCF_006229205.1 Suricata suricatta
GCTGATGATCACTGGTGTTGAGCATCTTTCAAAATGTCTGGTGGCCTTCTGGATGTCTTCATGGAAAAAAAATCTAGTCATATCTCCTGTTATTTTTAACTGTGTCTCCCTCTCTCTACCCCTCCCCCACTCATGCACCATCTCTGTGTCTCAAAAATGAATAAATATTTTTTAAAAATTAAAAAACCCAAGAAACCTGTTATTAGATATATCATTTGATAATATCTTCTCTCATTTAATCCTCTGCCTTTCATTTGTTGATGGTTCTCTTCTTTGTGCAAAAGCTTTTTATTTTGATGTAGTTCCAATAGTTTATTTTTGCTTTTGTTTCCCTTGCTTTAGAAAACATACCTACAAAAATGTTCCTATGGCTGATAACAAAGTCATTTCTATGTTCTCTTCTATGAATTTTATGGTTTCAATTCTCACACTTAGGCATTTAATACTTTTTGAATTTATCTGTGTGTATGGTTTTAAAAGTGACCCAGTTTTATAATTTTATTGTAGGTGTCCAGTTACCTAATAACATTTATTAAAGAGACTCTCTTTCCCCCATTGTATATTCTTTTCTCTCTTCTGTAGATTAATTGACCAGATAAATTTTGGGTTTATTTATGGCACTTGTATTTTGTTCCACTGATCTGTCTCTGTTTTTATGTAGTATCATATTGTTTTGATTACTGCTATGTACTACATCTTGAATTCTTGAGTTGTGATATCTCCAACTTTGTTCTTCAATCCCAAAATTGCTCTGGGGTTACTTTGGGATTCGATGCCGATTTTTGGTATATTTTATTCTACTTTTTTGAAATAATGTTCCTGATATATGGATAGGGATAACATTGAATCCGTAAATTGCTTTAGGTTGCTTGGAAATTTTAACAATATTTGTTCTTTTAATACATGAAATTGGTGTACATTACCAATTTCTTTGAACTTTCTTTTATTAATGTCTTACAGTTTTTAAAGTTCGTTGTTGTGGTTGCTGTTTTACTTTCTTGGTTAAATTTATTCCTATGTATTTTTTGACGCTTTTGTAAATGAGATTGTTTTCTTAATTTGTCTTTGTGCTACGTTGTTACTAGTATTTAGAAATGCAACATATTTTATATTAATTTTGTATCTTGCACATTTAGTAAAATAATTTATCAGTTCTAACATTTTTGGCAAACCTTAGGATTTTATATATAAATATAAATACTTATATTATTTATATTTTATTTATTTATATCATGCAAAATATAAAAATTATTTATATATAACTCTAAATGTACATTGTATAGAAAAGAAATTTATATTAAAATGAATTATATATAATGTCTTCTGCAAATATTTAAGAATTTTACTTCTTTATTAATGTGGATGCATTTCTTTTCCTTCTCTAATAGTTAGGGTTAGGACTTTCAGTATTATGTTGAGTAAAAGTGGCAAGAGTGGACATCTTGTCTTCTTTCTGATCTTAGAAGAAAAACTTTCATTTTTTTCATCATTGAGTGTAATATTAGCTGTGTGTTTTACATGCATAGCCTTTATTATATTGAGTTATATTTCCACCAAATGCAATTTGTTAAAAGTTTTCACCATGAATAAGTGTTGAATTTTGTCATATGATTTTCTAACTTTTGCTATAATATTTTATTATTATCTTTCTTTTTGTTAATATAGTTTATGACAGTGATTGATTAACACTTATTAAATTATCCCAATACTCCCAAAATAAATGCCACTTGATTTAGTAAATGATCATTTTAGTATATTGTTGAATGTGGTTTGCTAATATTTTGTTGAGAATTCTTGCATCTATGTTTATTAGGGATATTGTCCTATATTTTTCTTGTTTTGTGGTTTCTACAAAGCCCTTTTAGGAAGTGTTTGATACCACTTCTTCTATTTTGTTTTTGGAATATTTTGAAGATTAACACTTTTTCGTTCTTTATGTTTTTATTTAAAATGTAGTTAGTGAAAAAAATTCCAGTTAGTTAACATACAGGGTAATATTAGTTTCACATGTACAATATGGTGATTCAACACTTTCATACAACACCCATCATAGCAAGCGCCCTCCTGAATCCTCATCACCTACTTAAACCATTCCCCCAGCCACATTCCCACTGGTAATCAAGTTTGTTCTCTATAGTTAATAGTCTGTTTCTTGTTATGCTCCTATCTTTCATTTTTTTCCCTCTTGGCTTCTTTGTTTTGCTTCTTAATTTCAACATATGAGTGAGTTTATATGGCATTTATCTTTCTCTGACTGACTTAGCATAATACTTAGCATAATACTGTCAACTTCCATCCTAGTCATTGCAAATAGCAAGATTTCAGTGTTTAATTGTTGAATAATATTTCATTGTATATGTATATATACATATGCCACATATTTATCTATTCACGAGTCAATGGACACTTGTGTGTTTTTTTCCCTATAATTTGGCTATTGTAGACAATGCTGCTGTAAACATTAGGTGGATTTATTCATTTTTATTAGCATTTTTGTATTCCTTGGCTAAATACCTAGTAGTGCAATTGATAGATCATAGAATAGTTATATTTTTAACGTTTTGAGAAAATTCCATAGTGTTTTCTGCAGTGACTGCACCAGGTTTCATTCCTACCAACAATGAAAGAGGATTCCATAGCTTTGTCAACAGCTGATGTTTTTTGTCTCTTGTAGATTTTAGTCATTTTCTCTATTGTGAGGTGGTATCTCATTGTAGTTTTCATTTGTATTTTCCTGATGATGAGTGATTTGAACATGTTTTCATATGTCTGTTGGCAATATTTGCAAGTCTTCTTTCGAAAAAAAAAAGTTTTCTGGATGGTGAGTTGCATGAGTTCTTTATATCTTGTGGATACTAACCCTTAATCAGATATATCATTTGCAAATATCTTCTCCCATTCCACAGATTCCCCTTTGTTCTCTTTCTTTTCTTCTCCATAAAGAAACTTTTTATTTTGATTGAATCCCAATAGTTTATTTTTGCTTTGTTTTCCCTTGCGTCTAGAAAGAATTTGCTAAGGCAAAGTCAAAGAGATTACTGCCCATGTTCTGCTCTATTAAATTTTCTGGTTTCAGGTCTCACATTTAGATCTTTAATCCATTTGGAATTTATTTTTGTGTGCGGTATAAAAAAATGCTGTAGTTTAATTTTTTTGAAAGTTGCTGTCTACTTTTCCCAACACTATTTGTTGAAAAGACATTCTTTTTCCCATTAGATATTCTTTCCTGTTAAAGATTAATTGGTCATATCGTTGTTGATTTTTTTGGTGTATTTTTTATTCTGTTCTATTTATTTACATGTCCATTTTTGTGCAAGTACTATACAACTTCATAACTATAACTTTGCTATATAATTTGAAGTCTGAAATTGTGACACCCCCATCTTTGCTTTGCTTTTTCAAGGTTGCTTTTGCTATTCAGAGTCTCTTCTTTTTCCATACCAAGTTTTTGATATTTTGTTCTAGTTCTGTGAAAAATGCTGGTGAAATTGTGATTGAGTTTGTATTAAATGTGTAGATTTCTTTTGTTAGTATAGACATTTTAACAATATTTATTCTTCCAATCTTGGAGAATGGAATGACTTTCCATTACTTTGTGTCAACTTCAATTTCTTTTATTCTTGTTTTATAGTTTTCAGAGTACAGGTCCTTCACCTCTTTGGTTAAGTTTATTCCTAGGTATTTTAAGATTTTCCATGCAAGTAAACGGTGTTGCTTTCTTAATTTCTCTTTCTATTGCTTTATTATTGGTATTTGGAAATGCAACAGATTTCTATACATTTATTTTGTATCCTGTCAATCTACTGAATTTATCAGTACTAACAATTTCATGAGTTTTAGAGTGTTTTGGTTTGTCTATAAATTGTATCATGTCATCTGCCTATAGAAACGTTTACTTTTTCCTTGCTATTAGTATGCATTTTATTTATGTTTGTTGTGTTATTGCTGTGACTATGACTTCCAGTGCTATGTTAAATACTGGTGGGAGTGGACATCATGCTCTTCTACCTGATCATAGAGGAGTAACTCAATTATCCCCACTGAAGATGATAATTAACTGTCGATTTTTCATAGATGTCCTTTATTATGTTGACATACAGTTCCTCTAACCTACCTTGTTGGAGGTTTTTATCATGAATTGTTGTACTTTGTCAAATGTTTTGTTCTTCATCGATTGAAATGATCATTTGGTTCTTAACCTTTCTTTTATTAATGTAGTGTTTCACAATCATTATTTACAAATAGTAACCAACATTGGAAACCAAGAATAAGTCCCAATTTTTTTGTGGAGAATGATTCTTTAAGTACATTGTTAGAGTCAGTTTCCTAGTATTTAACTGAAAAAGTTTGCTTCAGTGTTCATTAGGGATATTGGCCTATAGTTCATGATTTGTTCTGTCTATATCTGGTTTTGGTGTCAGGGTTATACTGGCATCATAGGATGAATTTGAAAGTTTTTCTTCCTCTTCCATTTTTTGGAATGAATTTTTTTAGATGAATAGGCTAACTGTTCTTCAAATGTTTGTACAACTTGCCTGTGTAACCTCTGGTCCTGCACTTTTATTTGTTGAGAGGTTTTTGATAACTGATTCAATTTCTTTACTGGCTTTTGGTCTTTTAAAGTTTTCCAATTCCAATTCTTCTTGGTTCGTTTTGGTAATTTGTAAGAATGTATCCATTTCTTCCAGGTTGTTCAGTTTGTTGGCATATAGGTTTTCATAATATTCATATATATATATATATATATATATATATATATATATATATATAATTTGTATTTACGTTGTGTTGGTTATTATTTTTCCTCTTATTTGTGGTTTTATTTGTGTTTTTCTCTTTTCTTTGTGATATATCTCTCTAGGAGTTTATTAAATATATTAATTTCTTTGCAAAGATCCAGCTCTTCATTTCATTGATATGTGCTTTTTCTTTTGTTTGTTTTATTATTGCTTTTTTAGGCTCTATATCCCTTATTTCTGCTCTAATCTTAATTATTTCCTTTCTTCTCCTGGATTTAGGCTTCATTTTTTGTTCTGTTTTTAACTCTTTTTAGGTATAAGATTAAGTTGTTTATTTGACATTTAATTGGTTTTTGAGTTAGACCTCTATTGTTATATACTTCCTTCCAAACTGCTTTTGCTGTATCCCAAAGGTTTTGGAATGCTGTGTTTCTATTTTCATTTATTCTATGTATATTTTTTCATTTCTTTGATTTTCTGGTTGATGTATTCTATGTTTAGTAGCATGTCTTCTGAGAGAGGGGCTTCACACTCTGGAACTGAGGGAAAATGACTGAGAAAGAAAGTCCTGCCAGAGCACAGGGATGTTGGTCTTGGTGTATGTAGCAAGGTAAGCAGCTAATGCAGGCAGAGTGCTGCTTTCTTCAGGTGGCTCTGCGTTTGTGGTGAGGGGTGGGGAAGGGAAATGGTACCAGTCAGCTCCTTTGTTACGGAGAGACATCTCCGTGAATGCTACCTCTCAGGAAACACTCTGAGAATAGCTAATATTTTACCCCTGTGTGCCCCAGGCCTTCTGTGGATCACTGATTCCATCCCCTTAGCTCCCAGTTGCTTTCAGTCACCTTTACAAAAACTAACACCTCTAGTCATTGAATTTTTCTTTTTTCCTTTTAACTTTGGTCACTATATCATTCATTTCTGCTTTTGGGCTTTATTTGTTCTTTTTCTACTTTTTAAATGTATTTTTTGCTAGAGTTTCTTTGTTTGTTTGTTTGTTTGTTTTGTTTTGTTTTCCAGTTGAGTTTTACTAAAACTTCCCTCTTAGAACTGCTTTCAGTGTGTCCCAAAGATTTTGGACTGTTGTTTCATTGTCATTTGCCCCCCAATATATTTAATTTTTCTTTTTGGAGTTCTTTGTTAACCCATTGGTTGTATAATATCTGTTGCTTAGCCTTCATGTGTTGTGTTTTATTCAATTTTCCCCCCTTGGGATTGATGGATAACTTTAAACAGTTAAGGTCAGAAAAGATTCATGATATGATTTCAGTCTTCTCAAATTTATTTAAAAAACTTGTTCTATGGCCTAAACTTGAATTTATTTTAGATAAAGTTCCATGTACACTTTAAAAGTATGTGCATTTGGGGGCCCTAGTGGCTCATTTGGTTAAGTTCCCAACTCTTGATACTCTGTTTAGGTCATGATCTCACCGTTTGTGGCTTACAGCCTGCATCAGACTCTAAGCTGATGGTGCACAGCCTGCTTGGGATTCTGTCTTCCTCTCTCTCTGCCCCTCTCCAGCTTCCTCACTATCTCTCTCTCTCTCTCTCTCAAATAAATAAATAAATAAACATTAACAAAAAATTGTTTTAAGTATGTGCATTTTGATGCCACTGGGTGGCTCAGTCTGTTTAAGCATCCAACTATTGATTTGGCTCAGGTCATGATCTCACATTCCTAAGATTGCATCAGGCTCTGTGCTGACAGCATGAAGCCGGCTTGAGTTCTCTCTCTCTCTCTCTCTCTCTCTCTCTCTCTCTCTCTCTCTGCCTCTTTCTGCTGCTTTCTCATTCATGCTCTCTCTTTTCTCTCTCAGAAAATAAATAAAATGTTTAAAATAAAATAAGATAAAAATATGTGCATTTCGTTCCTTTTGGATGTAACTTTTGCTTGTCTAGGAAACTACTTCTCCTTCAATTCCGAATGGTAACTTTGCTTGGTAGAGTATTTTAATTGTAGGTTTTTGTTTGTTTAGCATTTTAACTATATCATGACTTTCCCTTCTGGCCTGCAGAATATCTAGTAAAAACAAACAAAACACAACAAAGAAAAAACAAAATAAAACAACAAAAGATGATAGTCTTATGTGGCTCCACTTGTATGTAACTGTTTTCTCTTACTGCTTTTAAAATTTTCTTCTTGGGGCACCTGGTGGCTCAGTCAGTTAAGTGCCGGCTTTGGCTCAGATCATGATCTCACGGTGTGTGGGTTCAAATCCCGAGTCGGGCTCTGTGCTGACAGCTCAGAGCCTGGAGCCTGCGTTGGATTCTGTGCTTCCTTCTCTCTCTCTCTGACCCTCCCCTGCTTGCACTGTCTCTCTCTGTCTCTCAAAAAATTTTTTTAATGAAATTTTCTTCTCATTATTACTTTTTGTAATATTAATTATTCTGTATCTTGACACGGACTTTGTTTCGTTCATCTTATTAGAAAGAGGATCGCTGTGCATTCTGGACTTTGATGTCCATTTCCTTTCTACGATTAGGGAAAGTTCTAGCTATTATGTCTTCAAATGAGTTTTCTGCCCCATCTATTTTCTTCTCTCACCCCTAAGGTACAAGTGGTATTATGCTTAATGATATCACAGGATTCTCTTAACCTATTGTCGCTTATTATTGTTATTATTTACTTTGCTCTTGGCTTGGGTTCTTTCCATGATTCTGTTTTTCACATCACTGACCTGTTTCACATTCTCTAATCTGCTATTGATTTCCTGTAGTGTATTTTTTATTTCAGTTGTTGCATTATACAGTTTTGATTTATATATACATATGTGTGTGTATATGTGTGTGTGTGTGTGTGTATCTATCTCTGTGTTGTTCTCAGTGAGTTTATCCACTTTTTTCTCAAGTCCAGTGAGTATCTTTATTTCCCTTATTTTAAGTTAGACATATTGCTAGGGTGCCAGGTGGCTCAGTCAGTTAAGCATAGGGCTCTTGATTTCAGCTCAGGTCATGATCACATGGTTTTGTGACTTCAAGCCCCTATTAGGCTCCATGCTGACACTGCAGAGCCTGCTTGGGATTCTCTGTCTCCCTCTCTTTCTGCTCCTCCCTCACTTCCACTGTCTCTCTCTCTCTCAAAAAAAAACACCTAAAAACAAAAAGACATATTGCTATCTCCACTTCATTTATCTTTCTTACTGTATTTTTTTCTTGTTCCTTCATTTGGGACATATTTCTCTCTGTCCTCATTTTGATGCTTTGTGTTTGTATCTATATATTAATTAGGTCATCTACATCTCCTGCTGTTGAATGTGGTGGTCATATGTAGAAGATGTCCTGGGCTGCCTTATGAAGTCTTCCTCGGTCACTAGAATCATGCGTTCCAGGTGCATCCCCTGTGAAGACAGCATTCAGTCTCCTATTACAGCTGAGCTGCTATTGCCCTCAGGTCAGCTCTCTGCAATGACTAACTTTGCTTCTCTGGGTGCAGTGGGGATTGATGGTCCTGAATTTATGAGAGACATGAATGAGACTGGTGTGGGTTTGCTGGTGGGAAGGACTGGCAGCAGCTAACATCAATGCCACAGTTGTGAGTGCATCAAATGGAAGGTCTTTCTCTCTGCACAGCCTGCTAAGACACGTGGATGTTAGAACTACAGGCACGGTGGGGTGTGGGGGCCCCGGGCGGGAGTCATGTCAGAGAAATGCTTGCCAAGGTGAGAGGTCTAGATGATGCAGGTTTTCAGGGCAATGCCATGAGAGACTGCACAGTTACAGCAACCTTGATGCAGAGTGCCATTACTGGCTCCTAGAAGCCTCTAGCTATCTTGGCCATGTGAGGGGAAAAGATATGGAACCTGCTAGCACTTTCGTTCCTGGAGAAATCTCAAGGACCCTGCCTCTCCACTGCATGTTCTGGGATTAGTCAATACATCTTCACTGTACCCTAGGCAATTTTCAAACTGCTGTTTGTGCTATGTCTTGGGCTGAGTTATTTGGTATCCTGGCTCTTTAAAGGTGTAGAATCCATTGGCTATTACCCACCCGCTAGCTCCCCTAGAGTTTAGCCAGCTAATTTCCAAGCTCCTACATTTAAGCCACACAGGTTTTCAAAGTGAAATATTATGGGGACACATCTTACCAAGGCAGGTCTCCAAGACCAGGGGTGCCTGGTGTGGGGTCTGATCCTCTTGCTTCTTTATGCTTGTGATCTTTCTTTCTTTCTTTTCTTCTTTTTGTTAATTTCCAACCATGTCTTTTCCAAACCTTCCCTTTTTGATGTGGTCTTCTCTCTGTTATTAACTCTGGAATGTTTTTCTGCCAGTCACATCCAGGTTGTTTTCTGAGATAGTTGCATAGATGTAGCTATTGCCTCACTGTGTCCATGATAGGAGGCAAGCTCAGGATCCTGCTATTCCATTCGCTTCTTGTCTTTCTCTAAACTTGCCACTTTTAATACCAAACAGACTCAAGAAGTCTGTGTTCAGTTTAAGAACCAGATATTGAATCTTATTTTATTTACAAAAAAATTTTATAATGTCAGATATTTCAGAGAAAACAATTTTAAAGGCAAAAGAATTTTATTAACTTTTTTCTAACTTAATGATGTCCAAATGACATTTATAAGTAAAAAACTTGCATTGGAATGCTAGAAAATCACATATGAAAAGTTTTATTTACACAAAGCCCCAACCACCTTTGCTTCCTGACACCACACACCACATTGGTATTTCAAATAGGTTTTCAACTGCATCTTTGCCCATGTTATACATATACCCTTCTCACAGCTGGGGAGTAGTGTTCAAGTACTAAAATATCACACATTTCCCCATAAGTTTCCTGAGAGCTGCCACCACCTCCTTGTTCCTTAGGCTGTAGATGAGAGGGTTCAACATGGGGGTTAGGATATTGCTGAATACAGAAAGAGCTTGGTCCTGCTCTGCACTATGGGAGGAAGTGAACGTCATATAGATAAATATGTTTGGGCCAAAGAAGAGACTCACCACAGTTAGATGGGAAGAACAGGTGGCCAGGGTTTTTTTCCTACCTTTGACAGAGCTCATACGGAAGACAGCGAGGAAGATGAGGGTATAGGACACTGTGATGAGACTAAAAGGCACAACAAGCAGCACGATGCTGGTCACCACCACCACTAACTGATACACTGACGTGTCTTCACAGGAGAGCTTAATGAGGACAGGGACCTCACAGAAGAAGTGGTGGATCTCCCGTGACCCGCAGATGGGAAAGTGCATCGGGTAGACCGTATGGATAAAGGAACTTATAGAGCCTCCAATCCAACAACTTAAAACCATGTGCATACAGAACCTGGGGCTCATAATGGTGGGATAACGCAATGGGTGGCAGACGGCCACGTAGCGGTCATAAGCCATGAGAGTCAAAATGAGGCATTCTGACATTCCCAACATCAGGAAGAAGAAACTCTGTGTTCCACAGCCAATCCACGATATGGTTCTTTTCCCAGTGAAAAAATTAGAAGCCATCTTTGGGACAATGGTGGAGGTTAAAGTCAAGTCAATGAGGGAGAGTTGACTGAGGAGAATGTACATGGGAGTATGAAGCCGAGAGTCTCCCCAAATTAGGACAATCAGGAGTATGTTCCCCAGGAAGGCAAGGATGTAGATAATGATGATCATGAAGTTGAGGACAATAGAATGCTGAAATTCAGGAAAGAGGCCCACAAGGATGAAATCAGTTATTGAGGATTTGTTTCCACCCACCATGCCTCTAAAAGAAATGTAACAGGGCTGGGGGACAAATCAAGTGGATTAGAACAGCTGACATTCAGGACAGGTCTGATATCAACATGTGGATGTAAAATTGTATAACTTCCTCTCCAGCTTTAAAATCTCATAATATTTACCATCAGAGATATTTTTACTGTTTATTGATGATCAATTGCTTAAATATTTCTTAAATAGATAAATTAGAAAAAATAATCAACTTCAGTGCCTTTTAGCTTCAGTTGACTGTATTTTTTCTTTTTTTCTTTTCTATTCTTTTCTTTCTATCCTTCTTTCTTTGTTTCTATTAGAGAATCTTCTAAAAACTATGAATATATTTTCTACAAATATGAATCTAAGATTTTATATGTTACATCTGATAGTTATGGACCTTAGTTACTAAACTGTTGTATATTTAAAAGGAAAAAGAGAAAAATCAAATTAATTCACCCAGTTTCACTTTAAAATTCCAAATAAATTATTTAACAAAATATTAATGAGATATCATTTTAATTTATTTTTGGCTAATTCTCATGATGACATAAGTATAGGTGTGAAAATTGCCAGATATTGACCTTCTTGGAAGCCATAAATTACAATTTATCATAATACATAATAATTTATTATAAATCAAAATAAATTTAATTTACTATTTAATTTACTAATATAATTATAATATAAATTAAATTAATGGATTATAAATTAGATAATTACTATTGATTATATAATTTAAGTATATATTTAAATATAATCGATTATAATTATTATTGATAAAATAACTTTTAAAAAGTATGTGTCCAATAAATACTTATTAACCACAGGTTGAACAAAGTCCATGGAAATAAGCAGGATCCATTTTCAAGTGGCATATTTGACAAATACCCTCAATACAGTTGCATTCCTGGTGAGAGCTAAAGCTGTTTTCCTCAGGACACCTGACTGAAAGTAGAGGAAGACACTCTAATCCAAGTAGGACAAAGTTGTACATGTGGAAGTTCCATGTGCACCAGTGTTCCCTAGCAGATGGGACTGATGAGGCATGGCCATCAAAACACCTAGAAATCCTGTTCTTTGTTATTGGAGAAGGAATTTTATCATATAAAACATTGACCTCCTCGGTTTACATTGATGGTTCTTTTCTGGATGTGTATATTTAGATTATTTTTCTGACAAAAATGTGTTAGGAAGATATTTGTTGTTTGCTTAGTCATAACCTGCTGAAATACAATATAAGAAGGTAATCATTAATCTTTTTCTGTCCTTAATGAGCCTAATCACTAATCTTGCTAGAATTATGTTTATATTATTTCAGAAAAGTGACAAAGTAGTTCTTGAAAACTCTTCATCATTTAATCATTTGTCATTTTAAATTTATTGACTGTGTGTGTGTGTGTGTATTTATAAACATATTCAATTTTATAGCAGTCAACAATGAATTAGGGGCTAGTCTATTTCTTCAGTAAACTGTGAGTTCAAATATGGAATCATTTATATCAACAAATCACAAAAAAGTAAAACATGTGGCTCTTATAGGGTGAAATACCAACACAGAGAATGAGCTGAGTAAGATAAAGGTTGAGAATGACGTATCATGTAATAGAAGGTTGGGACCCAGCAACTCATGTAAGTCTGAAGGCTGAGGAAATGGCTTGTTTGTTCTGACAAAACTTGCATTGCATCAATAAAGGAGAAAAAATAATTCTTACACAAATTATTATTCAAACAATTTTGAACTGTAAGTTTTCCATTTTTTCATTCCTGAATAACCTCATGGAACTCTTGGGTGTATGTTTATGTTATGATGCTTGGCTTGGTCTATCACATCCTTCACTGAGCTGAGAAATTCATCTATGTCTTGGCATTTTGTGTTGAATTCATCTGTCTGCTAAAAATTTCTTACATCTTTTTTTCTATAGTAAAGATAATAAAAGGCCCTCTGTAATTAGGTGTGTGTGAGACATGACACTTTCCAAGTGCTGAAAATTTATCTACTGTTGTTATAATGATCAGTGGCATTAAAACAGCCCTGTTTTGCGATTTGTTTTTGATCTGTACTCCAACATTCAATTATACAAGACAGACAACTCTCCAAGGTTCTAAATAAACAGCTTCATAACTTTTAGAATGCTAGTAGCAAAGACTTGAAAAACACAGAGAACAGAGTGAAAGATGCAATATTTAGTGATCTTGGAACCAAATATAAAAGAAAAATAGCCCACATGTATTTAATTCATTTTTACTTAGTATTTATTTAACATTTTTAAAATTCTTTTCAATGAATAACTAGCTGCCTAGGAGTGGGGAGCAAAACTATCGGTTGTATGTTAAGAATCAAAAAATATGAATCATGGTACAACCAGACTACGGGCAATAATGAGCTGAATAGAAAAGTTTACTGTCATTTAGTAAAATTTTCGAGTTATTTATTAAATTGTTCCCACAATAATAAAATAATTTTATCAACTAATTTAATTCAATGAAATAAATTCATTGATAGACAATTTAATATATTTCCATAATTTCCTTAATATAGAAGATCAATCTACTCAAAATGAGGAGTGCAATGTTACATTAACTGTAGGTTTTTACTGACCTTTTAAAAAGTCTTGAGAATTGTGAATATTTGTGTAATTTTAGGAACATAGCATCCTCTTATTAGTATGACTTGAAGTTATGTCTTTGTAGGTATGTATAAGGGAAATTCAAATGAAATCATAACTTAGTCAATAAAGAGTTTTTGTAAAAGCAATAAAATAAATTCAAGAGATTATCAATATATTAACTTGGTTACTGAGTTTAGGCACATCTTTGAATGTATCAGCTTTGCATCTAAAATTGTAGCAATTTTCATTCTCAAATGTTTTACTTAGTGTCATGAGTGAATCCTGATACCCGATACAGATTAAGCCAGGTTTCATCATACAAGCATATTTATAAAACAATAATTTAATTAATAATAGTCAAACATAAATATAATTCCATACAGCTTTCTCCTAGACCTGTATCTTGAGTACTACAAAGTACTCATTTAAGACTGTCACAGACACTTTTTCTTTTACAAGCACAATCACCAAAATCTGATATCTGTGAACCTTAACAAGAAGTATAAAAATTTTCTACAAAATTTCCATTACCAGTTATGGTTCAAAATGTGTGGGGTTTTTTTTTGACAGTTTAATATCTACTTTAAATTTTACTTATCTCCAGACACCTCTGCCTCTTGGAATTGCTGACCACTTTTAGATATTCCATGGTTAATTGTATCTTCTCATTATGGAGCATTAGGCTATCATTTTGTGTAGAAAAGTAATTGCAATTGGCTTGATGTTGATAGAGAGATATACATTTTAAGATTAGGCCCAGTGACTGTGATTCTATAATACTAGGTATACTAAATACTAGTTGGTATATAAGCTAAGTTCCAACTTGGCAGATTGCTAAGTAATATGTCATCACATTTTCCAGACCTTTGTAGTGAATGACCTAAGGGAACACAGTCCCCAGACTTTAATTAACTTTGATTGCAGAAAATAATAGTGAACCCAACCCGGTGCTCTTCTACTGCCTCACTAAAATCACAAGCCATGCCCATGCCCTGATCTCTCTTGCTTCTTTTCTTCTAATATCAAGAACAAGGCACATATTGGAAGTCTTAGAAAAACCATTAGGCAAGAAAAATACATAGTATTCATTTTAGTTAAAAAAATGAAGAAATAAAACTGAACTTGTTCACCTAATAAACATATTTATTAAAGTTGCAAGGAACAAAGTCAACATATAAAACTCTGTTGTATTATATAGACTAACAACAAACATATTGGATGAGAAATTATAAAACTGATCACATCACATTTGCAGCAAAAAAATAAAACACCTAGGTACAAATTTAACCAAGGAGATTGAAGATATGTATGTAGAAAACTATAAAATATTGATGAAAATAATGAAAAAGATGTCAATAGGTGTAAAGATATTATTACTTATGGCTTAAAAAATTAAAATTGTTAAAAAGTCCATACCCCCAAAGTAATCTACATGGTAAATATAATCCCTATCAAGACCTGCAGATAGCCATCAGACACTAAAAAAAAAAAAAAAGCTCAACAGATTAATCAGAAAAATGTAAACTAAAACCACAATGGGATATTACCTCATATCTGTTACAATGGCTGTCGTCAGAAAAAAAGAGTATAGCCATTTTCGGTTAGGTTTTGGAGAAAAGGGTCCTTTAATGCACTGTTCATGGGAATGTAAATTGATGCAACAACTATGGAAAACAATATGGAGATTTTTTAAAAAATTGAAATACCATATGATCCAACAATTTTACTTTTGATTATTAAAGAAAGATAACAAAAAAATACAGTTGTTTTAAAAAATATATATATGCACCTCCATGTCATTGTAGCATAGTTACGTGGAAAAAATGTATCCATTGATGGATGAATGGATGAAGAAATGCATACACACACACACACACACACATACACACACAATGAAATGCTACTCAGCCATAAAAGGAAGAAAACAATCCTCCCACTTGTGACCACGTGGATGGGTCTTTTTATTCACGAGTTATCTATTTCACAGCTGGGAGATTGTACTGCCTAATCCCATCTTAATATTATATTCATCTCTGTAATGTCTTCCTCTCTGGCAGTTTGTTTTCTCTATTTTTGAGTCTGTTTCTCATTTATTTTGATTTTTAGATTCTACACATAGTTGAAATTATATGGCATTTGTCTTATTCTGTCAGATTTATTTCACTTAGCAAAATAAACTGTAGGTCCATTCATTTTCTCAAAATGGCAAGATCCCATTCTTATTTATGGCTGAATAATTTATCATCTATCTATCTAGTTAGTTCTAGTTAGTTAACATTATAACATAATATTGGTTTCAGGAGTAGAATTTGATGATTTATCACTTACATATAACACCCTGTGCTCAAAACAAAAAGTGCCTTTCCACCACCCACTTAGCCCGTCCCCCACTCACCACCCCTCCATAAGCCATCAATTTGTTTCTTATAGTTAAGAGTCAGTTATGTTTTGCAACCTCTCTCTTATCTCTGCTTTTCTTATGTTCATCTGCTTGGTATCTTAAGTTCTACATATGAGTGATCTCATAAGGCAATTGTCTTTATCTGACATACTTATTTCATTTAGCATAATACACACTAATTCCATCTACATCTTTGCATATGGCCAGATTACTTTCTGTTTGATAGCTGAGTAATATTTCATTGTGTGTAATATATATACTATACTATATATATACTATATTGTAATATATACTATATATCATACACACACACACACACACACACACACACACACCATGCATTGATTGATAGATGTTTGTGCACTTTCTATAATTTGACTATTGTTGATAATGCTGCTTTAAACATCAGGGTGCATTTGCCCCCTTCAAGTCAGTATTTTGCATACTTTGGGTAAATACCACTAGTGAAATTACTGGGGTGTAGATTAGTTTTATTTTTAACGTTTTGAGGAATCTCTATACTGTTTTCGACAGTGGCTGCAAGAGTTAGCATTCCCAAGAACAGTGTAAGAGGGTTCCCCTTTCTCCATATACTTGCCAACATCTGTTGTTTCTTGTGTTGTTAATTTAACCATTCTGATGGGTAAGAGGTGGAATGTCATTGAGGTTTTGATTTGTGTTTCCTGATGATGACTGATATTGAGCATCTTTTCTTGTGTCTGTTAGCCATCTGGATGTCTTCCCTGGATTATTCTTGCATCTTTGGAATATATTCAGCTTGATCATGCTAAAAGATCCTTGTAATTTATTGGTGAATTATTGCTGATATTTTGTTGAAGATTTTTTATCTATGTTAATTAGATGTATTGTTATTATCTGGTTTTTAAAATCAGATTAAAGTTGACTGAGTAGAATATATTTAGAATTTTTGTTTTTTCATCTATTTCTTGGAATAGTTTGAAGAGAACAGGTATTAGCTGCTTAAAATATTTGGTAGACTTTGTGAATTCTTCTGCTCTTGGACTAGTGTTTGATGGGAGTTTTAAATTATTGATTTAATGTTATTAGCGGTTCTTAGTGTATTCAAATGGTCTATTTCTTCCTGATTCATTTTTGAATTATTGTATGTTTCTAGAAATTTATTCTTGGTCTAGCTTGTCCAGTTTATTGTTATATAATTTTTTCATAATATTGCCTTTTATTTGTGTGTGTGTGCGTGCGGGCACGTGCGTGTGTGTGTGTGTGTGTGCACACGTGTGTGTGCGTATGTGTATGTGTTGTTTCTGTAACTTTCGTTTTCTTTTACTGTTTTTCCCTGGGATTGATGATTGATTTTATTGTTATGCTTGGATTATTTTCTCTTTATTATTTTTATTTTTTAATGTTCATTTATTTATTTTGAGAGAAAGAAAGTAGAGAAGGGACAGAGAGAGAGACAGAGAGAATCTCTAGCTGACTTCATGCTATCAGCACAAAGCCCAATGTGTGCCTCGAACCTGTGAACTGTGATCATGATCTGAGCTAAAACAAGAGTTGGACACTGAACTGACTGAGCCACTAAGGCACTCCTGTTCCCTTTATTTTTTGTGTATCTATTATTGTATTTTATCTTTGGTTAGCATGAAGTTAACAGATATCCTCAATATATAGATGACCATATTAAGTTGATAGTCATTTAAATTGGCTCACATTCTAAAATAACTTCATTTAAACTGCCCTTCTCATTGAATTATATATGTTTTCATACTTTACTTCTTTTTATTTTGTGAGGCTTCTAATTTTTTAGATATAATTGATTTTACAATTTTGTCTTTTAACATTCTTTTTAATTGTTCATTTCTTTATTTTGAGAGAGAAAGAAAGCAGAGAGGGAGATAGAGAAGTTCAACCAGGTTTGGTGCTATCAGCACAGTGCCCAATGCAGGGGTTGAACTCACAAACCATGAATTCAGGCCTGAGCCAAGATCAAGAGTCAGAGGCTTGGGGCACCTGAGTGGTTCAGTTGATTACATGTCCAACTTCACCTCAGGTCATGATCTCACTGTTCATGCGTTTGAACCCCACATAAGGCTCTGGGCTAACAGCTCAGAGCGTGGAGCCTGCTTTGGATTCTGTGTCTCCCTCTCATTCTATGCCCCTGCCCCACTTGTGGTCTATCTCTTTCTCATAAAAAATAATTAATATTAAAATAAAGAGTCAGAGGATTAACTGGCTGAGCCACTCAGGGACCCCTCATTTTATAATCTTCTTACTTCAAATTATGACCTTTTCTTTTCACCAATGTACTGGTAATAAACTTCTTTAGTTTTTGTTTTTCTGGGAAACTATCTCTCTTTCAGTTTGAATGATAACCTTTTGGATAGACTCTTTTCTTCTAAATGCTTTGAATATATCATGCCTATCTTTCCTGGCTTACAGAATTTCTCCTGAAAAATCAGGTGATAGGTTGATGAGGTTTGCTTTGTATGTAAGTAGTTTGTTTTTTACAGTGCTTTTAATTCTCTCTTTATCTTTAATCTTTGACATTTTACTTTCTAAGTGTCTCAATGTTGACTTGTTTGGATTGTCTTGTTTGGGACTCTGAATTTTCTGGACCTGGATATCTGTTTCCTTGCTCAGGTTATGATACTTTTTAGATATTATTTATTCATATAAGATTTCTATCCCTTTCTTTCTTAATTTTTTGAACCCGTATAAGGTAAATGATAATATGCTTGACGTTGTCCCAGATTCCATAAAACTATCCTCATTTCATTATTTTTTTTCTTTTTGTTGTTCAGCTTTAGTGTTTTTCTTTACCCTTCCTCCAGTTCACTGATTTTTTTTCTATATTTTACTCTGCTCTTGATTTTCTCTACTGTAATGTTCACCTCAGTTATTGTATTCTTTATCCAAGCAAATATAGTATTGTATAGTATGGTATGGTATAGTGTAGTATAGTATAGTATAGTATGGCATAGTATAGTATAGTATATATATTGTGCTTTGTTGAAATTCTCACTGAGTTCCAATCTAGTGAAGATTTTTATGACCATTACAGTCAACAATTTGTCAAGTAGTTTGTTTCTTTCCACTTAATTTAGTTATTACCTTAAAGGTTTGTTTTACCACTTCATTTTGAGCATGTTCCTCTGTCTCCTTATTTTGTTTGACTCTCTGTGTCTGTGTTTATGAGATGGAATAGTTAACTTTCTTAAATTTGGAAGGATGGCGTTGTGTAGGGATATCTCCTTTGTAGAGTGCATGTGCTGTGGCTGTCACAGACGTGGCTCCACGTTCCTGGGCACTCTGAGCTGGGACTAACTTAGTGGGACTCCTAGAAAAGAAATGGTCTTGAACTGGGGTTTCTCAGGGCTTTCCACACAAAGGGAATCTTGGCAAAATGGTTAAAACTGAACTAAGCATAGGCTAATGGTGTACTTGGTAGAGCACCTTGGCAGGCCAATTCGAGCTGATGTAATGGGTCAAAAAGTCCCAAGCACCCTTCAGGGAGGGGAAAGGGGAAGGAAAACTGGAAGTGAAGCAGATTTGGGCTTATAAGTCTCAGAGTGTTCCATGTGGGGTGTGCTTCTCTGCCATGTCCTCTGAACTGAAGCAGGTATAAGCCTAAAGTGCCCAGGATATTTTGTGCCTGCAAGAACACTGGAGCTATAGTGTATCCTGCTTACTGGTTTCAGATTGAGTGCCATGCTGTGGCCATGGTGTGTACTGGGGGCTCACATTTACTAAGACAGCTGGCTTGGGTGTCCAGAGTCTGCTCCCATCTCTGCTGTAAAATGGAGGAAGAATGTAAATAAACACTCACCTGCTCCACTGACTCCAGAGAGATTTCTAGCAGCTCCCTTACTGTTTGGTGGAGTTCTAAGGATGGATACTTTACACTATAGTTTCTTTTTAAAATCATGACATTTTTCTGCTTCCCAGAGCATCCTGAATTTGTGTGGGCTAAGTACCTGTGGATTACTCAGTTGGCAGGAGTGCTAGGATGCTTAGACCATGTTCTCACCCTCAATTTCAGTAGAAGGTTAGTTCATTTACAATCTACTTGCACACTTTTTTGTATTATTTATTTGAGTATAGTTGGCATACAATGGTACATTAGTTTAATGTGTACAAAACAGTCATTCAACAAGTTTATACATCATGCTATGGTATCCCACAAGGGTAAGCACCCTGGAAAGATTGATAGAGCTCCCCCAGGTGTATGGTGTGGTGGCCCTAGGTGCTCCGTGCACATGTCCTTGAACATCACTATTACAAAATGATCGACTATATCCCTTATGATTTCTAATCCCTTGACTTTTTTATTCCATAGCTGGAAGCCTGGATCTCCCACTCCCTTTCACCTGTTTTGTTCAGACCTCAACTCCTTCCCCAATGGCAATCATCAGTTTGTTTTCTGTATTTAGAAGTCTGTTTATGGATTTGTTTGTTTTTCCCTTTGTTTCAGATTCCACATATGAGAGAAATCATATATTACTTGTCTTTCTCAGTCTGACTTATTTCACTTAGAATTTTACCTTCTAGGTTCATTGATATTGTCTCAAATGGCATAATTTCATTTATATATGTGTATATATATATAATCCATTATTAATTCATATAATATATAATTTCATATATATATATATATATATATATATATAATCCATTAATCTCTTGATGCCATTTATGTTACTTCCATATCTTGGTTCTTGTAAATAATGTTGTGATAAATATAGGGATACAAGTATCCTTTTGAGTATTTTTTTTTGCTTTTGAGTCATTGCTTTGGTTTTCCTTTGGTAAATACTTAATAGTGAAAATATTATTAAAGCTACAATGAGCTATCACCATACACCTGTTGGAATGGCCAAATTAAAAAAAAAAAGACAAGATATAACAAGTGTTGGCAAGGAAATGGAGTAAAAAGAATGCTTGTGCATCATTGGTGGGAATTTAAATTGGTGTAGTCACTGTAGGGAATAAGATGGAAGTACTTCCAAATAAGCTTCCCTTTTAAACCATGGATTTTTTCCTATGCCTAAGGGCAGACAAATATAGACTCAGTCTTTCAGTATCCTCTCTCCCTATGTAGTTTTCAGAATCAGCATTGTTTCCATGTCTCCATCTTTCCTCTATTATGTTCTGTAGCTTTTGTTGTGAGGGACCTGTTCAGTCAGCCCTCATTTACTCTGTAGAAGAATTGCTTTTTATGTAGATGTTGATGTGGTGTGTCATGAAAGATTTGAGCTCAAGGTCTTACTATATCACCATCTTGGACCAAAACATTGAAAAACCAATTTTTTGGAAATCTTTATTTAAGATTCTAGCTTAAGAGCAACAGGGTAGTCTATGTACTGAATCAAGAGATGCTACATGGCACTCTTAGAAACTGGATGGAAAAAGAAGTGATTTCCCCCTCCAATCACTCCATGACTTGTGCAATGTGTATTTATCATATACTCAGACTTAAGTTTTGTTGTGTTATAGTCTGGAATTGTGGTGCCATTTTGGAATTTTCCTCCTGGAAGCAACTATTGGTCCAAAACAATTGAAATTAATCAGAAAACATTTTTAGGACCATCAGCTGGATAACACTAAAAAGCATTTTGTATGCTCCTCAGGAGTGCCAACAAAATAGAACTCGAGCTGCATACAGCAACAACTTTGATCTGAAAATCTTATGTTGATTCTCTTCCCCCCTTCTCTGTGTCATTCTCTGCACAACATTACTTTTGCTTCCTGAAATCATCTCACAAATAACTGTATCAGGTTCTGCTAACAGGAAAACTCAAGGAAAGAAATCCTTCAATTCCATTCCCTACCATTCTCCCTCACCTGCAAGCTAATATCACCAACACTTTTATTGGGTCATTTGTTATCATAAACACTTTTCAACTTCAAAAATCCCATCTAATATTCCTTATGATGAAATTACTTTCCTTCTACTTGCTATTCCCTATATTCCAGGTTTCAGCTTAAATAAAGCTTTATCGGAGAAGTCTTCCTTGACTTTCTAAAATATATTAAACTTACAAGTCTGTAACCCCTAAGATTAAAAAATAAATTTAATATAATATGCCTTTTATGTGACTTTTGGGCACAGATATCTAGCACAGTTCCTGGCACATTACATGCACACATTATGAAACACTTGATTTGATAAATTATGAATGGTAAATCTTTAACAGTAATAGCAGCCCAGGAAATAAACATTTCTTAGTCCTCATTGCTTTTATTTAAGAATGGCACTTAATATTCTTAGGATGCACTAGAAAGTAACTATTCTAGACAACCACATTTAGGCATTATTTGATTTCTAATTAGAATAGATTTGCAACTTTCTCAACTGATAAATACATTACAGATGTTACAAAGTATTACTGACACTGTGTAGGCAAATCTTTTAAAATTATTTTTGTTAACATGATAGCAGAGTTGAGGAGTAGCAAACAGTGAGAAACAGATTTAATGTATATTTTGATGGTAGATAAATAAATTAGTCAAGATCAAATCTAGTTGCTGGCATTTAAGAATTGCAATCACCCTCTCATCTTGCTCCTGTTGACATAGTCCCTTTAGGAGTTTCTCCCCTTCAAGAGTTTAGTGGTAAACTGTGACTGTGTTATTGGTTCCATGTGCCAAGACAAACTACACAACCACTTAGTTGAGTATTCACCAAACCCACTTTATTATTTTTTTTCTGAGATCATAGCTAGGCAATGTTTCCAAGATTCTTTGTTAGTAAGACATGATGTAAAACAAAGTTCTGACAAATGGGATATTGATGATGGATGTGACATTTGCCACCTCCATGCCTGGTTCCTAAGAACATCTCACCTAGTCCTTCACTGTCTTTTGTTAGATATTTGTCACTGCCCGGTTAATCTTGAGGGTCACATGTTGAAGACGGCAGTGCATCTGTCAGCCTGGTTCATTGGGTAACTGCAAGAAGCTTAACTGTGCACCCCACTACATCCTTATATGCTGGACTTTCATGAACAGATTGTACATTTTTATTGTATTAAAGCACTGGGACCCAAGAAGGGTATCTGTTAATCAGCTAGAATTACTGGTATTAATACTCATTCTCTCTGGGGTCAGGAAAAGATAACGGCAATTTTTTTCCTTGCAAAGCAAGAAACAGTTTCTTTGTCTATCTATAACATTGCCATCACCACGGGATTCTGATAAGATAATGAGGTACACTCTATTAACAAAGCAATGCACTCTCCTCCTCTCTACTCTAGCTTTTCCTTACCTTTCCCCCATACTTTTCTCACAGGAAGTGGGACGGGATGGGCAATTGCCTTCTCTCCTAGTAATTGCTTTCTTGAAATTATTTGCTATGTTGAGCTTTGCCTAAGGGTTGCTGTCATGTTGTGGCCAATTTATGTCTCCATAAGGCTTCCCATTATGAACATGGGGAGAAGAGTGGGATCAGTCTACCCAGAAAGGAGGAGACTTCTCTTCATGCTTAGGTTATAAATGGCCATATGATCCCGTACTGCCTGGGGACTGGCACGTTTACCCTGAAGAAAACAAAAGGTTCCCATTTTAAGCAAAGTTCCAGCATATCTGGAAACTGGTGGATTCATAATAGGTAATTTTTCATCAGTTCTATAGATATTTATACAGTCATATTATGTCTCAAACAGCCTTTTAGGCATTGAATATAGAGCAGTGAAGAAAATAGAAAAAATGTCTGCCAAAATGGGGCTTACTTTGTGGCAGGCATACAGACACTTAAAAAAACAAACACAAGAAATACAAACAAATAAATGCAATCAATGTACTATTCGATGGAAATCATTACTAAGAAGAAAAATATGTCAAGGGAAACTAATGTAAAGTATTGGGTATTGGGAAAGATTAGAATTTTATATATCTTGGCCTGGAATTTTGTATAAAGACCCAAAGGATAGATATACAATGCAGTACTAGATGGCAATGAGAAAGAATAAAATCTGGCCACTTGTAGCCAAGTGGATGGACCTCGAGGGTGTCATGCTAAGCGAAATAAGTCAGGTGGAGAAGGACAGGTACCTCATGTTTGCACTCATAGGTCTAACAGGAGAAACCTAATGGAGAAACATGGGGAGGGGAAGGGGGAAAGAGAGTTGGGGAGAGAGAGGGATGCAAAACCTGAGAGACTACTGAGTACTGAATACTGAAAAGGAACCAAGGGTTGAAGGGGGAGAGGGAGGGGAAACAGAGGTGGTGGTGGTAATGGAGGAGGGCACTTGTGGGGAAGAGCACTGGGTGTTATATGGAAACCAATGTGACAATAAACTATTAAAAAAAAAAGACCCAAAGGAAGTGAGAAGAAAGAAATTCTAGGCTAAGGATATAAGGGCGGAAAAACGAATTGGTGTTATATATTTAATTTACCTTTTGTTCCCCCATGGCTGGAATGCAGTGAAGGAGAAAAGATAATAAGAAGTGAGGTCAAGAGACTAACAGAGGTGCCAAGCTGTAGTTTGGATGCTAACAAATCTGTGTAACAAACAAAATGAGGCAACAAAGGAATATGGCTCAAATGAAAGTACAAGGCCAAATCACAGTTAAAGCATTAAATGAAAGAGAAAAGCAATATATTGATAAATTATTTAAATTAATAATTATATAGAGGGGCACTTGGGTGGCTCAGTCGGTTAAGTGTCTGGCTTCGGCTCAGGTCATTATCTCACGGTTCAGGGGTTCGAGCCCCACGTAAGGCTGACAGCTAGCTCAGAGCCTAGAGCCTGCTTCAGATTCTGTGTCTCCCTCTCTCTCTCACCCTCCCCTGCTCACACACTCTCTCTCTCAAAAATAAATAAAATAAAATAAATTAAGCAATATCAAATTTATATAGACTGTTACACACATGAGATACTATATAAGAACCCAGTGATAACTGCAGACCAAACCTTAACATAGAAACCACAAAAGACCCTGAATAGCCAAATTAATATTGAAGAAGAAAACCAAAACAGGAGGCATCACAATCCCAGACTTTAGCCTCTACTACAAAGCTGTCATCATCAAGACAGTATGGTATTGGCACAAAAACAGACACATGGACCAATGGAATAGAATAGAGAACCCAGAACTGGATCCACAAGTATATGGCCAATTAATCTTTGACAAAGCAGGAAAGAGTGTCCAATGGAAAAAAGACAGCCACTTCAACAGGTGGTGTTGGGAGAGCTGGACAGCAAAATGTACAAAAATGAAATTAGACCACTTTCTGACACCATTCACAAAAATAAACTCAAAATGAATAAAGGATCTGAATGTGAGACAGGAAACCATCAAAACTTAGAGGAGAAAGCAGGAAATAGCCTCCTAGACCTCAATCGCAGCAATTTGCTCCTCAACACATCCCCAGAGGCAAGGGAATCAAGAACAAAAATGAACTACTGGGACCTCATCAAGATAAAAAGCTTCTGCAAGGCAAAGGAAACAATCAAGAAAACTAACAGGCAACTGACAGAATGGGAAAAGATAGTGACAAATGGCATATCAGATAAAGGGCTAGTATCCAAAATATACAAGGAGCTCACTAAACTCCATACAGGAAAAATGAATGATCCAGTGAAGAAATAGGCAGAAGACCTGAATAGACACTTCTCCAAAGAGGACATCTGGATGGCCAACAGGCACATGAAACGATGCTCAGCATCACTTGTCATCAGGGAAACACAAATCAAAACC
>NC_043705.1:1974756-1975850 GCF_006229205.1 Suricata suricatta
CATCTGGATGGCCAACAGGCACATGAAACGATGCTCAGCATCACTTGTCATCAGGGAAACACAAATCAAAACCACGCTGAGATACCACCTCACGCCAGTCAGAGTGGCTAAAATGAACAAAGCAAGAGACTATAGATGTTGGAGAGGGTGTGGAGAGATGGGCACCCTCTTACACTGTTGGTGGGAATGTAAACTGTTGCAGTCGCTCTGGAAAACAGTGTGGAGGTTCCTCAAAAAACTATTGATAGAACTCCCCTGTGACCCAGCAATAGCACTGCTAGGGATTTACACAGAGGATACAGAAGTGCTGATGCATAGGAGCACATGTATCCCAATGTTCATAGAGGCACTTTCTACAATAGCCAAATCATGAAAAGAGCCTAAATGTCCATCACCTGACGAATGGATCAAGAAGATGTGGTATATACATACAATGGAGTATTACCTGGCAATGAGAAAGAATGAAATCTGGCCATTTGTAGCAAAGTTGATGGACCTTGAGGGTGTCATGCTAAGTGAAATAAGTCAGGCAGAGAAGGATAGATTCCATATGTTTGCATTCATAGGTCTAACAGGAGAGACCTGGCAGGGGACCATGAGGAGAGGAAGGGGGAAAGAGAGCAGGGGAGAGTGAGGGACACAGATCAAGGGAGACTAGTAAATACTGAAAATGAACCATGACTGAAGGGGGAGGGGGAGGGAGGGAGGAGGTGATGGTCATGGTGGGGGGCACTTGTGGGGAGAAGCACTGGGTGTTATATGGAAACCAATTTGACAATAAACTATTAAAAAATAAAATAAAAATAAAATAAAATAATTAAATTAAAAAATAAAATATAGTAAATGCAAAAAAAGAAAAAACACACACACAAAAAAAATAAAGAGAAACTTAGCCAAGAACAACACAAAGTGCAAGTGCATTGAGAACAGAACAAGGATGAGAACAAAAGAAGAAAGAAACTCAGAATTACAGACATAACCAGAAAACAATTTATAAAATAGCAATTAGTACATGCCCACAAATAATTACTCTAAATGTGTATAAACTAAATGCTCCAACCAAAAAACCTAGGGTAAATAAATGGATTAAGAGA
>NC_043705.1:1975950-2028012 GCF_006229205.1 Suricata suricatta
AAGAACAACACAAAGTGCAAGTGCATTGAGAACAGAACAAGGATGAGAACAAAAGAAGAAAGAAACTCAGAATTACAGACATAACCAGAAAACAATTTATAAAATAGCAATTAGTACATGCCCACAAATAATTACTCTAAATGTGTATAAACTAAATGCTCCAACCAAAAAACCTAGGGTAAATAAATGGATTAAGAGAACAAGAATCCTTATTTTTGCCCTGCCTACTAGAGATTCACTTCCAGTCTACAAATACCAACAGCCTGAAAGTAAGAAGTTGGAGAAAGATAATCCATGCAAATGGAAGTTAAAGAAAACTGTGTAGCAATATTTATATCTAGCAAAATATTGAACAAAAATTTTTGCGAGACAAAGAGTATTACATAGTAATAAAGAGATTAAGCTAACAAAAATATGTAACAATTATAAATATCTATGTACCTAATATAGCAGCTTCTAAATATATAAAGCAAATATTAACAGACTAAAGGTAGAATGTAATAGAATACAATAGTTGGAAACTTTAACTTCCTACTCACATCAATTAATAGATCATCTAGACAGAAAATCTACAGTGAAAGTGATAACTTTGAATGGCACAACAGATCAAATGGATATACCAGATCTATACAGAATATGCCATCCAAAAACAGAAGACTATGAATTCTTCTCAGGTAGACATGGAACACTCTCTTGGTTACATCACATGGAAGGCCACGAAACAAGCTTCAAATGTAAGGGAACTGAAATCATATTAAGCATTATTTTCCTGATAACAACAGTATGAAACTTTAAATCATTTACAAGGAAAACTGGAAAAAAAAAACATGGAGGCTAAATAACATGGTATATATGAATACAAACAGAAATAGAAACAGAAAGGTCCAAAGGCTTTGGATGAAACAAAAGCAGTTTGTGAGGGAAATTTATAGAGACACAGTCCTATTTCAAGAAACAAACACACAGGGGCACCTGGGTGGCTCCTCAGTAAGCATAGGGGCACATATCTTCTTGAATAAGTCCTTTCTTATTTTCTTATTTTGGGGCAACAACTCAGTAGTGGATAATATGGCAGTTTTATTTTTATTATTTTGAGGAACTTCCATACTATTTTCCATGGTAACTTCACCAGTTTGCATTCCCACCACAGCATAAAGGTTGCTTTTCTTCTCTAACCTTAAGAACATTTGTTATTTCTTTGGTTTTCATTTTAGAAGTTCAGATTGATGTGAGGTGATGTCTCTTTCTGATCTTCATTTGCATTTTACTGATGATGTTTAGCATCTTTACAAGTGTCTGTGGACCATCTGTATGTCTTCTTTGGAGAACTGTGTGTTCATGTTTTCTACCATTTTAATTGGATTATTTGTTTTTTTGAGTGTTGAGTCGTATAAGATCTTTATATATTTTGGATACTAGTCCATGACCAGGTATGTCATTTGTAAGTATCTTCTTCCATTTGGTAGGTTGCCTTTTCTTTCATTTATCGTTTCCTTCTTCCCTGTGAAGAAGTTTTTTTTTTTTAATTTTGATGTAGTCCCAATAGTTTGTTTTGCTTTTATTTCTCTTGGCTCAGGAGACATATCTAAAAAATTGTTGCTATGGCCAGTGTCAGAGAAATTACTGCCTGTGCTCTTGACTGGGATTTTTTGGTTTAGGTCTCAACTTAGTTCTGTAATATATTTTGAGTTTATTTTTGTGTATGGTGTAAGAAAGTGATTCAGTTTCATTCTTTTGCATGAGTCTGTACAGATTTCCCAACCAACACCACTTGTTGAAGAGACCGTATGTTTCTTATTAGATATTATTTTCTATTTTGTCAAATATTAATTGACCATATCATTATGAGATGTGCCATACTAATTTGTGAATATTGAACACTCACACCCCAAGCATAAATTCCACTTGATCATGGTGAATTTTTAAATGTATTGTTTGATTCGCTTTCCTAATATTTTATTGAGGATTTTTGCATCTATATTTATCAGAGATATTGGTCTGTATTTCTCTCTCTCTCTCTCTCTCTCTCTCTCTCTCTCTCTCTCTCTCTCTCTGGTTCTGGTATCAGGGTAATGTTAGCTTCATAGAAAGAATTTGGAAGCTTTACTTCTAGCTTTGGAACAGGTTGAGAAAAATAGATATTAACTCCTTTTAAAATGTTTGCTACATTCCACCTGTGAAGCTACCTCGTCTTGGGCTTTTGTTTGCTGGGAGTTTTATGATTATGGATTCAATTTCATTGCTAGCAATTAATCTGTTCAAATTTTCTGTTCCTTCCTTATTCAGCTTTGGGTATTTATATTTTTCTAGAAGTTTATCAATACTTCTATGTTGTTCAATTAGTTGGTATGTAGTTTTTCATATTTTTTTATAATTGTATTCCTAGGGTGTTCATTATTATTTCTACTTTCTCACTTCTGATTTTGTTTGAGTTCCTCCTCCCGTTTGGTTTGTTGTTGTTGTTTATTGATGAAATGTTTATCAGTTTTGTTGATTTTTTCAGAGTACCAGATCTTGGTTTCATTAATCTATTTTGTTGACTTTTCAGTGTCTATTTCATATATTTCTACACCAATCTTTATTATTTCCATACTTCCACAGATTTGGGTTTTGTTTGTTCTTCTTTTTCTAGCTCCTTTAGGTATAGGTTAGGTTGTTTATTTTGAGACTTTCTTCTTACTTGATATAGGCCTGCAAGCTATAACTTGTGTCTTAGAACATTTATTGATGCATCCCGAAGACTTTAGATCACTCTGTTTTCATTTTTATTTCTTTCTATTTATGTGTTGATTTCGTCTTCGATTTCGTGGTTTAGCTTTTCACTGCTTAGTGACGTTGTCTAACCTGTGCCCTATATTAGTGGTCCTTCAAGTTATTTTCTTATTAATTTCTAGTTTTGAAGCATTGTGGTTGGAGAAGATGCAGTGTCTTTGCATTTTTTTGAGACGTTTTGTGGCTCAATGTATGATCTGTTCTGGGGAGTGTTTCATGAAGACTTGACAAATGTGTTTTCTGCTCCGTTAGGATAAACTTTTTTCTGAATATATCTGTTAAATCTATCTGATCTGATGTATCATTCAAAACCACTGTTTCCTTATTGTTTATCTCTTCAGATGACCTACCTATTGATGTAAGTGGGGTGTTAAAGTCCTTCACTAACTGTATTACTATTGATTACTTGTTTGTTTGTTATTAACTGCTTTTAGTATTTGGTTGTGCCTATGTCGAATGAATAAGTATTTACAAATATTATCTTAAATTTTTGGACCATTCTTTTCACAACCATTTGGATTAATAAATGCTTCTCCATCCTTTCACTTTCAATCTCCAGGTGTCTTGAGGTCTGAAATGTAGGGAACATATGGATGGGTCTTGTTTTTTAATCCATTCTGTTACCTTGTGCCTTCTGATTGGATCATTTAGCTAATTTATGTTCCAAATATGTTTTGTGCAAAGTAACTATTTATAGGTGTGTATTTGTTGCACTACTACCTTGCTTATGATTGTTTTATAGTTCTGTTTCTTTTTTCTTTTGTTCTCTTCTCTCATGGTTAATTTGCTTTCTTTAGTGATATACTTAGATTCCCTTGTGGGGCTTTTTGCATATCTATTACTGGTTTGATTTGTTGTTACTATTAGGTTTGTAATAACATCTTAATACAGACATTTATATTAACTTGATGGTCATTTACATTTCAGCCCATTCTTTTATCCTTTTCACATTTTAGATATATGGTGTCATGCTTTATATCCTTTTATTTTGTGAGCTGCTTGACTAATTTTTATAGATATACTTATGATACATGTGTTAGTGCTTTTTACTACTCTTACTCCAATGTAAGTTCTTCCCTTTCCACTCAAAGTGTCTTCTTTAACATTTCTTGCAGGGCTTACTTAGTGGTCATGAATTCCTTTAACATTTGTTTGTCTTGGAAACTCTTTATCTCTCTTAATTTTAATGATAGCCCTGCTGGATAGAGTATTTTGGGGTGGAAGATCTTTTTTCAACACTTTGACTATAGTACGCCATTATTTTCTGGCCTGCAAAGTTTCTCCTGGAAAAGTAAGATTTTCCTTATATGTAGTTTCCTTTTGTTTTGCTGATTTTAAGATTTTTTGTGATTAATAAATTTTCACCATTTTAATTACTATATGTCTTAGTGTGGAACTCCTCATGTTTATTTTTGGGGATATCTCTATGCCTCCTGGATCTGGTTTCTGTTTTCTCCTCCAGATTTGGGGAATTTTAGCTATTATTTCATCAAATAATTTCTCTGCCCCCTTTTATTTCTCATCTCTTTCTGGGATCTTATAATGAGGGTGTTATTACCCTCATTGGTGTTGCTGAATTCCCTGAGTTTATTTTCATTTCCTTTTTTTTTTCCCTGTTGCACTTGATTGCTTTTTATTATTCTGTCCTCCAGGTCACTACTCCATTCTTCTACTTTTTCTAGTCTACTATTTCTTCTATCTAATGTATTTTTTTAGTTTCATTTATTGAATTATTACTCTCTAATTGGTTATATTTTATTTTCCTTTTGTCTCTTTGTTTAGGGCCTCTGTTCTCCTCTATTTTTTTCTCAAGTCTGGTAAATATCTTTATAATCATTACTTTAAATTCTCCATCAGGCATATTACTTATCTCCATTTTGCTTTGGTCTCTTGTGAATTTGTGCTGGTCTTTCATTTGAGACATAGACCTGACTCCTTATTTTACCCAACACTCAGCTTCTATGTGTAGCGTAAGTCAGTGATGTCTCCTGCTCTTGAAAATAGTGAACTTACGAAGAAGAGGTCCTGTCGTGCCTTACCGTGCTGATCCCTTGTTCACCAGAACCCGACACTTCAGGCGTGTCATTTATGCATGTTTTGTGCGCCCTGCTGTTATGGCCCAGCTGCTTTAGCCTTAGTTCAGTCATCTGCAATGGGTCTTTGGCTTGTTATGAGCAACTTTTGATCCCGGTAGTGTTAGCAGGCCAGGCTGCGGGCACCTTGGGCTTACGTTGAGTCATAACAGGCATTTTCCAGAGCTGCAGTAGCACTCGACCTGCAAGGCACTTTCTTTGTTTTCTCCAAGAGAAACTCTCTTATTGGGTAGGACCTACAGTTGTCTGTTCCCTTCCCACTGCTGGAGCCATAGTCTGATAGCTGTGAGTGGCTGCATTCTCCTCTCCCCAGGGAAGGAGTCGCTCCAGAGTGGTGTTGGCTGTTTCAGGGCTACTGGCACACTGCCAGAATTATGACATCATTTTGGATGGGCTCCAAGAGTGTACTGCAAGAGGAGATCTGCAGAAATGTGTGAGTGAAGTTAACAATGTTGCTTGGGTCTGCCCTGAGGGGAGACTTGAAGCTGAGGTCTGGACAGAGAGAGTGTGTCCACAGGAGAATGTGGGTGTGGAACACTGTGTTAGCAAGTCAGGTAGGAAATGTATGTGCTCTGCGGCTGTCTGCAGGTGACCATGTATTTTGGCTGCAAGAGAAGGAAATGGTGCCCACCAGACCCTTTGGTCACAGACAAGTTTCCCAGTGGTCTCTGCCCCTCCAACACACCCTGAGATTAGTAAAAAAATCTCTGTCTTGAATACTCAAGGAGTTTTTGAACTGCTGTTTCTATGCTGTCTCCCTATGCTGTATCCCAGAACCTATTTGTTATGTTGTCTCTTTAAGAACAAGGAATTGGGGAGCCTGGGTGGCTCAGTCAGATTTGCCTCCAGCTTTGGCTCGGGTCATGATCTCACAGTCTGTAGGTTCTAGCTCCCCATTGGGTTCTGTGTTGACAGCTCAGAGCTTGAAGCCTGCTTCAAATTCTGTATCTCCCTCTCTCTCTGTCCCTCCCCTACTAACTCTGTCTCTCAAAATAAAATAAAGACAAAGAAAACCAAGGAATAAATTTATTATTATTATTATTATTATTATTATTATTACACTCCTGGCTCTCCCAGAGCAGAGCCAAATAATTTTTGAAATTTTAAGTTAATTCCCAGTGATTGTAGTAAGTCATCAAATTTATACCTCTGATTTTCAAAACCAGTGCTATGGGGATTTGTCTTTCCTGTGTGGGCTTCCTGGTGTGAGAGTCTCTTTCTCTTCCCTTTCTGTGACCATTGTGTCCCTCCCTGGTGCAGACAATCTTTGTACCTATTTAGCTCCTGAGTACCTCTCTTCCCTTCTTACCCTCTTAAAGGTGGCCTCTTCTCTGTATTTAATTGTGGAGTATTCAGGTCATTTTTATGGATTGTTTTCACTTGAGAATATTATCTTGTTGTAGCCACAGTAAGAGATGAATTTAGCGTTTTCCTACTCTACCATCTTCCCTGGAAATTCAATAAATAGACTTAAAAAAAAAACAGAGTTTGGGAAACTATAGCCAAATGGAAAGTGGTGAAACTGGAAAACTTTTTTACACCATACATGAAAATAAACACAAAATGAGTTAAATACTTAAATGTGAGTGCTGGATCCATAAAATTCCTAAAATAAAACCATGGGCATTGGCCTTAAAAATATACTTATGCATCAGCACTTCTGTATCCCTTGGGTAGATCCCTAGCAGTGCTATTGCTGGGTCACAGGGGAGTTCTAGTGATAGTTTTTGAGGAACCTCCACACTGTTTTCCAGAGTGGCTGCACCAGTTTACATTCCCACCAACAGTGTTATATGGAAACCAGTTTGACAATAAGCTATTTACAAAAAAGAAAAAATATATATTTATGGGCATGTCTCCTCAGAAAGGAGAAATAATATAAAAAAATAAACTACTGGAATGTCAAAGTAAAGTTTTCTTTTGCTCAGCAACAGAAACCATCAGGAAAGAAAGAGTCAACCTGGTGAATGGGAGAAGATATTCACAAATTATATATCTGATAAAGGATTAATATTCAATATACATAAAGAACATATACAATTTAACATTTTTTAAAGTACCTTATTTAAAAATGGGCAGAAGATCTGAATAGATTTTGTTCAAAGAATACACATAGATGATCAACAAATATCTGAACGTATGCTCAACATCACTAATCATTATGAAAAGGCAAATAAAAATTTGATACCACCTCACACCAATCAGAGTGACTACTAAGCCAAAGAAAAGAAATAACAAGTGTTGGTGGGAATTTGGAGAAAAGGGAATGTATATAAGTGCAATCACTGTGGGAAACAATATGGAGGCTTCTACTAAATTAAAATTAGAAATCTCATATAATACAGTAATTTCACTTATTCTTACTCACACACAAAGAAAATGAAAACACTAATTGAAAGATGCACCCTGTGTTTACTGCAACATTATTTTCTACAGTAAATATATGGATGCAACCCCAGTGCCCATTGATAGAGTGGTAATATGGAGTGTGTGTGTGTGTGTGTGTGTGTGTGTGTGTGTGTGTGTGATGCAGTATTATTCATCCCAGGGAAAGAATGGGATCTTGCCATTTTCAACAACATTGATGGACATATAAGGTATGCTGTGTGGAATTAGACAATACAAAGACGGTAAGATTTCATTTATTTATATATGGAACATAAAAAAACAAGCAAGTGAACAGACTCTTAAATACAGAGAAAAAAATGGTGCTTTCCAATGGGGTGGTGGTGGGAGAATGAGCAAAATAGATCGTGATGATTAAGAGGCACAAATTTCCAGTTATAAAATTAGTAAGTTAGGGAGATAAAAAGAATAACATGGGGAATGCCGTCAGTAATATTGTACTAACGCGGTATGCTGACAGATGGTGACTATATCACAGTGACTAATGAGAAATGTTAGAATTGTCAAATCAATATGTTGCACACCTGACAGTAGTATTACACAGTTTATCTTATCACAATAATATGTTCCAATTTAAAAAATAAAAACGATGAAACCACATCATGCTTTTTATTTTTTTAATTGGAGCATATTATTGTGGTTTCATCTTAGCTTGGGCAAACCATGCAGTATTTAATATATAGTAGCAGAATATTTACTATTAAAAAAAAGAAAAAATAAAAAAATAAAAAATAAAAAGGAAACATCGACCTGGATAAATCAGTACTTCTTGAGGAAAATGAATGTCTGTACCTCTTCCTTTGTTCAGGTTAGGCTGATAGTCAAATATTAGAATAAACATTCACTGCCTTCTTTGTCTCTGTGTTGGGAAAATATAATGACAGGTATCCTTGTTCATCTTTGTGGGTGACTTAGTTATTATGCTTCCATCTAATTGCTAACAAATCCCTTTTATTCAAATATTTGTTAGTGCATTTCTTTACTGAACTCAGTTGTTTTGTTTCAAACACAGTCGGATGAGTCAAGGTCTAATGTCTGGTCTCTAGATAATCCATATTCCTAAGAAGACATCTGTGCAGCTGAAGAAAGATTCAAACTGGGGACTTTGACTTCCGCACCGGAACTGGTTTTAGATATAAATTATAGAAGTGATATTTCTTAAACTATGTTGGTATTAGATACTTTCCCAAGACCTTCTTTATAGCTCTCACAACCTCCTTGTTTCTAAGGCTATAAATTAGGGGGTTCAGCATTGGGGTGAGAATCGTGTAGAAGATGGAGAGACCTTGGTCCAGGGCTGGGGTGTGGGAGGAGCTAGGTGTCATGTACACCACAATCCCTGGCCCCAGGTAGAGACTCACTACAATCAGGTGAGAAGAACATGTGGATAAGGATTTTTTTCTCCCCTCAGAAGGGTGTATTCTGAGAACAGTGAGGAAAATTCGAACATAGGAGGTCACTATTAGGCTGAAGGGGATGAGTATAAATATGATACTTGCCACAAACAACACCATCTCATACTGGGAAGTATCTTCACAGGATAACTTCAGAATGGCGGGTACCTCACAGAAGAAATGATTTATCTTCTTCAGACCACAGACAGGGAAACGCATGGTGTAGGTAGTCTGAAGGAGTGAATTTAAAGCAGCCCCCGTCCATGATGACGCGGTCATTACCAAGCAGACCTTAGAGTCTATAATAATTGTGTAGCGAAGGGGGTTACAAACAGCCACAAATCGGTCATAGGACATAAAGGTCAGGAGGAGACACTCAGCGCCACCTAGTGTTAGGCAGAAGAACATTTGTACTCCACAGCCAATGCGAGAGATGCTGTGCTTCCCTAAGGAATGGTTGATAACCATCTTAGGAACCGAGCTGGAAATATAGAACAAATCAATGATGGAAAGCTGACTGAGCAAGAAGTACATAGGGGTGTGGAGGTGGGAGTCCACCCAGATCAGAAAGATGAGAATGGAGTTCCCTGTGAGGGTGATGAAGTAGACCAGAAGGATGAGGTAGACCAGGAGGCTGACGTACTGGAACTCAGGGAAGAGGCCCAAGAGGATGAAATCTGTAGTGGATGTGTCATTTATTGTTGCCATATCTCGGCCTCATCAGTGACAGCTGTTGTGTGGCAAGAGGAAAGCATAGGCCACCTGTTAAATCTTATGCCTTGTTATGTATGAGCTTTTGATTTTATACTTTGTTTTTCCTATCCATTATTTCTTCTACCTCTCCAAAGATGCAAATAGTATTTAAAACATCTTGAGAAACTTCTAGGTTGGAGAATATGTGGAAAATTAAGGAGAGTGGCACAGTGCTTGGAGAGAGCATGGAACCGCTGTGTTCTTTCCCATATGCCTTGACCTACACAACTCTTCCATCTAATGTTAGTATGTATCCTTTATTATATCATATCCTTTATTATATCATTTTATAATAAACTGGTAAAATCAATTAAACATCTTGGGGTTTTCACATTTAAACTTATTGTTTGATAAACATTATATGTAATTATTTTAGTATGCTATATAAAACTGTGTCACATCTACATTATTGTAGTACTCATGCAACAATTGAAATTATTTATTATTTAGAATTTCCTGAAACAATGATTCTTCATAGTTTTTGGTCTCATTTTAGTTTTGAATTGTCAAAGAAACCATGTCCCCAAGAATCTTATACGGATCTTCTGCTCTGTGTAATGTATCTCCCCTCTCAATATTTTATAGCCATTGCAAAATTAACTTCATATTTTGCAAGTTCAAAATTTTTAAGAATTTAAAAACAGCAACATCAAAGCAAGAAATCATGCACAAGACCCTTCTAAGAACAGAATTTTGTATGACTGCATAGATAAAATTCATTCTGATCTTAAGGGATTCAAACTTTTGGAAAAACTTTTAATCTATCTCCCTCTTCTGAGCTCATTTCTGTATCTCCAACAACTTTTTAAACACATTTACCAGATACCCTGACAACATTTTCCATTTATCATGCCAAAAGTGATCTCAACTTCCATATCTCTCTATTGATTATTTCTGCCATTTCCACTCCATTATCACTAACATTAAGGCTTAATCCTTGAAGCCACTTTTGATTTCCTTGTTTTCTATATTTAATTAGTTACTTGTCCTAGGAATATTAAAGTATTTGGAAGACACACATCTCCTTCCTTTACAACCCTATTCTTTCACTCAATTCTAAGTTTTCAATGCCCCTTTTCCTGACTTTCTAGTCTCTTTTTCCCTTCAAACCATAATCTTCTTAAAATATATCTATGATCGGAGCACCTGGGTGGTTCAGTTGGTTAAAAGGCTGACTTTGGCTCAAGTCATGATTTCACGGTCTGTGCGCCAAGCCCCACATCGAGCTCTGTGCTGACAGTTTGGAACCTGGAGCTTGCTCCAGATTCTGTGTCTCCCTCTCTTTTCCCCACCCCCATTCATGCTCTGCTTCTCTCCATTTCTCAAAAAACGAATTAAATAAAAAAGTTAAAAAAACATATCTATGATCAAGTCGCTCTTTGGGCCTACTGTGAACCTGATCTGTTCTCTGTTGTAGGTTAGGGACTTTTTTTCCATTGCTGCTTTCATGATTCTTTCCTTGACCATGTATTCTGTGAATCTGACTCTGAAATATCTTGGGGATGGTTGCTTTTGGTAGAATTTAATGGGAGTTTTCTGTGCTACCTATATTTTGATGTCTTTGTCCTTCCCCTAATTTAGGGAGTTTTCAACAATAATTTGTTCAAATGAATCTTCTGCTCTCTTTTCTCTCTCTTCATCATATGGACTCCTATGATAAGAATAGAATTCCTCTTTAAAGTCTCTGAGTTGTCTAAGTCATATATAGTGATATTTGCATTAGATATTAATCTTGGTTATTACATTTTTACTTATGGCAAGACTAGATTTTAGTTTTTTTGACTCTACAGAAAGGGATTTTCCATGTCTTCTATGCTTTTTTACAAACCCAACTAGTATTCTTATAATCTTGGTTTTAAATACTAGTTAGGACATCTTACTTATACATCTGTTGACTAAATTTCTGGTTGCCATTTCTTCAAGTTTGTTTTTTCTTTTGGGATGAATTCCTGTCTCGTCATTTTAAAGGAAGAAAAAATAAAATTAAAAGTTAAATTACAAAATTAAAAACAAAACAAGAAATCAAATAAAGGAAGTGAGATCCTAGAAATGTTTAGATAGAAGAGAAAAAAAGAAAATAAAAAGGTTCAAAAATTCAAAATTAACTTTTTAAAATAATAAAATAAAAGAAATGGAATTAAAAATTTGCTTTCTGCCAAGATATCTCGTTCAAATTATGCAGATTGTTGTATTAATGCTCAGATCAATTCCATATGTGTTCAAAATGATTTGATGCTGATCTACCTGTATTTCAGGAAAGAGGAAAGCTCAGGGTTCCCATAATACTCTGCCGTCTTAACTCCTCTGTGCTTGCATATGACATATGGAATAAAGGGTTGATATCCAAAATCTATCAAGACTTTATCAAACTCAACACCCACAAAACCAAGCAACTCAGTTAAAAAATGGGCAGTAGACATGAAAAGCCACTTTTTCCAAAAACGACATCCAGATAGCAACAGACATATGAAAAGATGCTCACTATCACTCATAATCAAGGAAATACAAATCAAAACCACAATGAGATGCTGCCTCACACTTGTCAGAATGGCTAAAATGAATGGCTCAGGAAACAACAGATGTTGTTGAGGATGCAGAGAAAGGTGAACCCTTTTGCTCTGTTGGTGGGAATGCAAACTGATGCAGGCAACCTGGAAAACAGTATGGCGGTTCCTCTTAAAGTAGAACTACCCTATGATCTAGCAATTGCATTACTAGGTATTTCCCCAAAGTGTACAAAAATGTTAATTCAACAGGGCACATGCACTCCAATGTTTATAGAAGCACTAACAAAAATAGCAACATTATGAAAAGAGCCCAAATTCCATTGAATGATGAATGCATAAGGAAGATATATATGTGTATATATATATATGTATATATATACACATATATATATAAACTTAGCAATAAAAAGAATTAAATATTGCCATTTGCAACAAGGTAGATGGAACTAGAGTGATTTATGCTAAATGAAATAAGTCAGTCAGAGAAAGATAAATATCATGATTTCACTTATATGTAGAGTTGAAGAAATACATCCAATGAACATAGGGAAAGGGAATGAAAAATAAAATTATAACAGAGAGGGAGGCAAACCATAAACACAGAGAAAAAAATGAGACTTATTGTAGGAGTAAGTGCAGAAGGATGGCCAAATGGGTGATGAGGATTATGGAGGGCACTTATTGGGATGAACACTGAGTATTAAATATGTGATAAATTAGTCAATTCTACTTATAAAACAACTTCTACAGTATATGTTAACTAACTTGAATTTAAATTTTAAAAAAGTAAAAATAAAATAACATGGAGCTCAGATATGATTTTCTTTTTATAAATTTTGTTCAAAAAGGCTCACAATGAATAGAGCCATTTGCCTGCCTAACAGAATGGCATGGGAAATCAAAGTCCAACAAAATACAAACTTGCTATAGGCTCATTAAAAACAGCAATTATATAGTGTGGTCGGCAGAGGAATGAGGGGATCGTGCATACTGAAAAGGCACTAAAGTGAGTCAGAAATAAAATTGGAAAGGCCAGGCGCCTGTCAGTAAAGCACCAGAATCTTGATTTTGACTCAGGCTACTATCTCACGGTTCATGAGAAAAAGCCCCACGTCAGTCTCTGCACTGACAGCCTTCCTGGAATTCTCTTTCTCCCTCTCTCTCTGCCCTCTCCTGCTCTATCTCTCTTTCAAAAAAATGAATAAATGTAAAAAAGATGGAGAGGCTGCAGAAGTGTTGATAAGGGGCCTTAATACGTGATTGAAGAAACACATGATTGTGACAATGTAAGGAATCATTAGTTCTTTAATATTTATAAGTTAACTTTCAAGGAGTTCTTTGTAATGTTTCATTGTTATCACCTCTTTGAATTTTTATTTCTACTTCGCATCTGTCTACAGTTCTAGCCCACAAGTTTCCTGAGAGTTGTGACTTTATCTTATTTATCTTGATAATCTTTATGCTTAGAATCACTTTCAGAACATAGAAGTTACTACTAAATGACTAAAGAATGAGTAAACCACACCTCCATGAAGAAAATATTATCTCTACTTTTCAGATAAGGAAACTTATGAAAGACTCACAGATTTGCCCAGTATGTGACATATTCTGAGTCCCTAGTCTGTTCTATGTCTTGATTCCATGTTGCATCTATTTTCTTAAGTTTATTTATTTATTTATTTTGAGAGAGAGAGAGAGAGAGAGAGAGAGCGAGAGCGAGAGAGAGAGCGCGCATCAGTAAGGAGTGGCAGAAAGAGAGGGAGGAAAGAGAGCGAATGCCAAGCAGGTTTCACACTGCCAGCAAAGAGCTGAACATAGGGCTCAAACTCACGAATCATGAGATCATGACCTGAGCTCAAATCAAGAGTCATACACTTAACTGACTGAGCCACTCAAGCACCCTCCATGTTTCATTTCTATTCTCAAGAACAGTGAGAAGTATGGAAACATCGTAAGTATGGCCCACTGTTCATTTGTTATGTAAAAGTGTCCACACATGATTCATTGGCTGTTGTGCTGAAAAATTAAGCATGGGAATGATATAAAATATATGGTCTTCACGCTTATTTAGGTCATTAATTCTGAAAATATACTAACAGATAAATAATAGAAGAGATTTTTATTTTGGCAAAACTATAGCTACTTAGAGGAAAGGCTGGAAATAAAGTGCAAGGTAATTTATTATTGTTGCAGAAATTCACATATTTTTCTTCTGTCTCCAAACCCCAATTCAATGATCTGTATCAAATAATTGGAATTCCACATATCATAGAATGCTTATAATAATTAGAAAATTCCAAGAAAATGACCGACCTTAGGTGCTCATTCTAGCCAATGTTCTCCATGTATATGCTTGTTTCCAAACTTCTTTTCAATGTATGGTGATTATTCCTCACAAAGAGGCACCGGCGACTCTCTCTAAGAAATAGAAATGTACATATTTAATGCGGTATTGACAGAGATCAGCACATCTTTACTTCCATTGGCTCAGAGGCTGAGCCCTGAGGCTAGTGCGTGACTCTAAAATAAGAGTTACATGTAAGCTGGGTTTGAGGGAGAACAAATTAAATATTTTCTCAAAGGAAGTCAACTACATTCATGGAGAAGTAAAGTAGTGACTGCATCTCATTTCAAATGCCTTGTGGGAGTTCTGTCTCTTCACTTCAATCAGCAGTACCTTCTACTTGCCTTAATTGTCAGAACATTCTCAGATGTCTCCAAAGGAAAGCAGCCACTATCCCCCGCTGGACCCCAAAAATGCATAGAATATCACTTCCCTTGGGACTCCAAGCCTTTTCTAATCATCAAGGATTTCTTCCTTGCAGATGAGTAAAAGGCCTACGGATTCCCTTACTACATTGTGAAATTAACTATGTAGACACAATATTTCTTTTATTATAATTGTAAAAGTCAGTACGATACAAAAGTACAAGTCAATAAATACTACTAAGAATAAATTTTTATTAACAAGTTGTCCTAAGAGATGACACTCTACAAAAAAACCTATGAAGTATATACATTAATTTAGTATTATTGCAAAATAAAAAATCAATATACAGAAATCTGTTTCATTTCTATACATTAACAACAAACTATCAGAGAAAATGAGAAAATCCCATTTACAATTGCATCAAAAGGAAGAAAATACCTAGGATAAAATTTCACCAAGCAGGTAAATTATTAGACATTGGAGAAATAAATACAGCATGGATTGGAAGAAATGACACTCTTAAAATGTCCATATTATCCAAAGAAAAAAACCTATAGATTCAATGGAAGACTTATACAATTTTTTAATTTAAATTCCAGTTAGTTAATATAAAATGTAATATTAATCTCTGGTGGACAATATAGTGACTCAACAGTTCCATACAACACCTGCTGCTCATCTCAAGGGCATTGTTTAATTCCATATCCTATTTAACCAATCCCTCCCACCTTCATTCTCATAACCATTCCTTTGTTATCTATAGTTAAGAATCTGTTTCTTGGTTTGCCTCTCTCCTCTTTTTGTTCCTTCTCCTCATTAGTTTTGCTTCTTAAATTCCACATATGAGTATAATCATATGGTATTTGTCTTTCTCTGATTTATTTCACTTAGAATAACACTTTCAAGTTCTATCTACATTGCTGCAAATGACAAGATATTATTCTTTTTTTATGACTAAGTAATATTCCAAAGTGTGTGTGTGTATGTGTGTGTGTGTGTGTATGTGTGTGTGTGTGCGCATCACATCTTAGTTATCAATTCATCAGTCAACGGACACTTGGGCTGTTTCTATGATTTGGCTATTGTACACAATGCTGCTATAAATATCGATGTGCATGATTCCCTTTGAATTTGTATTTTTGTAATCTTTGGGTAAATACCTAGTGATGCAATTGCTCGATCACAGGGTAGTTCTATTTTTCACTTCTTAAGGAAACTTCATTCTCTTTTTCACAGTGACTACACCACTTGGCAATCCCACCAACACTGCATGAGTATTCCTTTTTTTCCACATCCTAACCAACAGCTATTATTTTTTGTATTGTTGGTTTTAGCCATTCTGACAGTTGTGATTGTAGTTTTGATTTGCAATTCCCTGATAATTTTGAGACCCATATTTTCATGTGTCTATTGACCATCTGCTGTCTTGTTCAGAGAAATGTCTATTCATATCTTATGCTCATTTGTAAATTGGATTAATCATTTTTTGGATGCTGAGTTTTAGAAGTTCTTTATATATTTGTGAATACTAACCCTTTATCAGATAACTGATTTGCAAATATCTTCTCTCATTATAGGCTTCCTTTTTGCATTTTGTCTCCTTTGCAGTACAGAACTTTTTTGTTTTTATGTAGTTCAATAATTTATTTTTGTTTTGCATCCTTTGCCAGAAGAGATATGGCTAGGAAAATAATTAATATGGCAAATGTCAAACAAATCCCTGCCTACCTATATTTTCTTCTAACAGTTTATCTTAGGGCTCACATTTATATATATTTATAATCCATTATTTTATTTTTTAATTTTTATTAATAGTTTATTGCTAAGTTGGTTTCCATAGAACACCCAGTGCTCTTCCCTACAAGCTTTTTTTTTTCAAAAAAAATGAAAAAAGAAAAAAAGAAAACAACCCAAACACATAATTTAAAAATAGGCAAGGAATTTTTAAAAAAAAATTTTAATATTGATTTATTATTTGAATGAGAAAGAGCATGAGCGGTGGAGGGGCAGAGATACAGGGAGACACAAAATTTAAAGCAGGCTCCAGACTCCAAGCTGTCAGCACAGAGCCTGGTGCGGGTCTCAAAATCATGAACCATGGGATCATGACCTGAACTGAAGTCAGAGGTTTCTTTTTTTTTTTTTTTTTTACATTTTATGTCTTTTTTTAAAAATTTCTTTTTGAGAGAGAGAGAGACAGCATAAACAGGGGAGGGTCAGAGAGAGAGGGAGACACAGAGTCTGAAGCAGGCTCCAGGCTCTGAGCTATGAGCACAGAACCTGACATGGAGCTCGAACCCACAAACCATGAGATCATGACCTGAGCTGAAGTCAGATGTTTAACCAATTGAGCCACCCAGGCACCCCTTTTTTGTTTTTGTAATTTATTTTTTGAGAGACAGAGACAGACAGCATGAACAAGGGAGGGTCAGAGAGAGAGGGAAACACAGAATCTGAAGCAGGCTCCAGGCTCAGAGCTGTCAGCACAGAACCTGATGCGGGGCTTAAACCCACGAACTGTGAGATCATGATTTGAGCCTAAACCGGACGCTTAACTGACTGAGCCACTCAGGTGCCCCTGAAGTCAGATGTTTAAATAACTCTTCTACCCAGGTGCCCTCAAAATGGGCAAAGAATTTAATAAACATTTCTCTAGGAGTACATAGCAACTGGTATATGAGGAGATATTTAACATTCTCTGAGGCTCATAATCAGGGAAATCACCTTATCTCTGTTATGGTGGCCAGTATCCAAAATAGCAACACAACAACAACAACAACAACAACAACAACAACAACAGAAAATAACAAATCTTAGGATTTGGATAAATTGAAACCTTTGCATATTGTTGATTGGAATACAAAATGGCACATCTTCCATGTAAAATATTATGGAAATTCCTCAAAATATCACCGTATGATTAGCAGTCCTACTTCTGTGTATTTATGCAAAACAATTTAACATCAGGATCTTATAGAAATAAACAATTGTGGAAGGTGGAATTTTTCATGGTTCTAAGAAGTGAAAACAACCTAAATGTACATCAACAGACAAATGGAAAAAGAAAATAACAAGAATATTTCTTCATATGTGACAATATGTATGAAACTGGAGAGCATATGCAAAATGAAATAACCCACTGACAACAAATACTGTGTAATTCCAATTATATGCAGTATCTAAATTAGTCAAACTCATGTGACAGAAAGCAGAATTGTGGTTGTCAGTGGCCGGAGGAAGGGAGCATGGTTGCTCTTCAATAGATACAAAGTTTCACTAACACAAGATGAACTAGGTATTTGCTGTGCAAGGTATGCCTGAAGTTAACAATGTTGTATTTTGCACTTAAAATTTTTTGAGAGTGTAGATTTAGGAATGTGTTCTTACTACAATAAAAGAGACCCTATTATGAGGAGTAAACCACAGCTACAGAATGGGTGAAAATATGTGAAAACTATGTATCTGACAAAGGACTATACCAAAAATATATAACAGACTTTATTTTTCTTAAGGAGAAAAATAGGGTGTAAGTGGGGGAACGGACTAAGGAGGAAGGACAGAGAGAATCTTAAATAGGTTTCATGCCCTGGGGGAACTCCATGCCAGGCTTGCTCTCACAACCATGAAATCATCTGAGCTGAAATTAAGAGTCTAATGCTTAACAGACTGAGCTATCCAATCGACCTATATATAAGAGGCTGTTAATTAAATAGTAAAAATCTAATTAGAAAATAAGCAAAAGACATGAACAGGCATTTTACTAAAGAAGCCTCATAGATGGCAAACAAACACATTAAAAGATGTTCAACACCATTAGACATTAGATAAATGTAAATTAAAACCACAAGATATTGGGGTGCCTGGGTGGCTCAGTTGGCTAAGCCTCCGACTTCAGCTCAGGTCATGATCTCATGTTCGTGGGTTTGAGCCCCGCATCGGGCTCTGTGCTGACAGCTCAAAGGCTGGAGCCTGCTTCTGATTCTGTGTCTCCCTCTCTCTCTCTGCCCCTCCTCTGCTCATTCTCTGTCTCTCTCTGTCTGAAAATAAATAAAAACATTTAAAAAAAATAAAAAATAAAACCACAAGATATCACTGCACACTTACAATTAGAACTAAAAGAATTAATAGTGACGAAAAATTCCGGAAAGATGGTAGAAATTTCAGATGTCTAAAACACTGGTTTGAGGAATATAAAATGGTATGGCCATTCTGAAACTTCCTTCCATTGCACTCTTGAGTATGTATCTCAGAGAATAAAATCTTATGTTTACACAAAAAACCTATACATACTCAGAATAACTTTCACTGTAATGGCCAAAACTAACGTAAATATTCTTCAACAGGTGAATACTAAACTTTGATACATTCATAGCATGGATTACTACTTAGCAAAATCAGTGACCAATACAATGTACAATTTGTATACAAAGGAATAATACTGCACGAAAAAAAGCAAATATCAGAGTCATGTAATGTATTACCCAATGCATATAACATTACTGAAATAACAAAACTACAGAGATGGAAAACAGACTAGTAGGCCAGGGGCTACAGAAGAGGTGAGAATAAGATGGCTTTTACTATAAAAATGTAGCATGAGGGATCCCTGTTATGAAATCATTCTGTATCTTGCCTCTGTTGGTGGTCACACAAGGTTACACTGGGGAAAATTTGCATATAATATACAAACATAAAAATGAGTGGATATAAAACCAGCAAAATATGAATAAGGTCAGTGGATCACATCAGTTCCTGATTATATTTGGGGGAAAGTGTGTGGAGCATAAATAGGATCATTCTGTGTTATTTTCCATAACAGAATGTAAATCTATATCTTAAAAATGAAAGTGAAAAAGGGTACTTAAGGGGTAAACATACCATTGGTGTTTTTTTCTTTCAGAAAAGGGGAAGTAAAAATATGATTTATTTTTTCACAGTATAAAGTCTGTGACTCCATAGTGATATAAATGAGTCACTATGAAAAGGAAGGAAGAAAAAAGAAGAAAGAAAAGGAGAGAAGGAAGGAAAGAAAGAAGTAAAGAATGAGGGAGGGAAGGAAGGAAGGAAGGAAGGGAAGAAGGAAGGAAGGAAAACCAAGCTCTTATATAGGATGAGTCCAAATAATTAATGTAGATAGTGCACCCCTCAAAAAGCTGAAAATTAGCCTTCCCCCCACGTTAAATGTGAGCTGCACTTAGTGCCTTGTTTTCAAAGAGTAGGACATATAGCAGGGGAGGGGGAGTAGATTTACAGTGGAGAAATCTAACAAACACTATCAGCCAAGTGACCAAAATTACATCATCAGTGACAAGTCATGTAGACATAATGTACCCCTAACATGACATGATAAATAAGGGCACTTTACATCTGCATTCTTCTTTCCCAAAACCTATAACCCTTGTCTAGTGAGGAGAAAAACATCAGGCAAAATATAATAGAGAGATATATACTACAAACACCTGTCAGTACTCCTCAAAATGGTCAAGGACATTAAAAACAAAGTCTGAGTAACTCTCTCAGCCCAGAGAAGCCTAAGGAGACATGTTGACTAAATATAATGTGATGTCCTGAAAAAAACTCTGAAAGAAGAGAAAGGCATTAGGAAAAATGAGTGTAATCTGAATAAACAATAAATTTAGTTAATATTAATGTGCACATATTGATTCCCTAGTTTTACTAAAGAACTAATGTTGGTTCCATAGTCGTGTGTGAGGTTAACATACAGAAAACTGAATGAAGGATTTATATAAAATCTGTACTATTTGTCAACTGCTCTCTAAATCTAGAACTGTTCAAAAAAATAAAATCTTTATTTTAAAATATAACTAATGTTGTGAAAGTATCTAGTTTGATGAATCAGTTCGATTTTCCTTAGAATCAGAGATCTATTTGGATCCATTTGTAAGAGGAAAACATTAAAAAGTAGACTGATAGGGTGGGTAGCAAAAAGTACTTAATTGAATCTCAAATATGGCCATTATTACCAAAAGCAAAGATGACTGTAGGGTTTTTTCTAAACACAAAATATCCTCACAATCCTTTAAAAAATGATTTTTAACACTTATTTATTTTTTGAGAGACAGAGCACGAGCAGGGGAGGGGCAGAGAGAGAGGGAGACACAGAGGATCTAGGCTTGGTCTGCATAGAGCCTGATGAAGGGCTCAAAAACAAGATGTGAGATCATGACCTCAGCCTAAGTTGACCACTTAACCGACTGAGCCACACAGGTGTCCGTCTCATTCCGTTTTATTCTTCAAGGCCCTTGATGACTCTGACTTCAATAATGTGGCCAGTTATACATGGTTGCTCATTCTAATAGCTTTACTTTATAAAACAATGTCTATTAATCATCAAAGCTCTTTCCCTGGGTAGGGGCTTGGGGTGCAGTAGTTTAGTGCCTATATAATTTGGTGTTATGTTTGGTGTACATTTGGACCTTTCTTCAGGTTACAACATCATTCCTGATCCATCCCACAGCTTCTGTATCTAAAAAAAGTATGGACGCTTAAATTTTCCCATAAAGCCACATCAGTCCATTTTCTTTGACATCATATATAGCAATTTAGACTTCAATTTCCATCTTTCTTTATTTTCATTTACTACTACTCGCCCTATAGGACCCAACTCAGATGTTATTAGTCCTATTAAATCATTTTTGATCACCCACCAACTCTCCATGTAGACAAACTAATTCTTCTATCTATAGGCTGATGTAGTAATATCCTACTTTTATTGCAATACTCACTTTCCATATCATAATCTCTTTATTAACCAGTTTCCTTCATTTTAAGAAGGTTTAGTGAATTCATTTTTCCAATTTTAATTTCTAGCATATAGTATATAGCACTTATTGATTTTAATGAAATGTAATTTACTTAGTAGTGCCAAGTCACTGCATACTAAGAATAAGATAATGTACCAGGAATAGGAAACAAAAAGAAAACTGAGGCAAAATTCTAGGCTTTCCATAGTTTAAAATCTTGTTATTAACTGTAAGAGCGTATTAAAAGGTCAGTAACAGTACATTGTAGGTAATAAATGAAAAGAGTGATGTCATAATTACCTAGGAAAAATATGCTGATATCCATTGTGGACATAAAATAAGACTTTATGAGGGAGGTCAGACTTAAAACTGACCTTGAAGAAAAGGAAAAACTTAGCTAAGAAGAGAAGGTCAAGGAGAAAATTCTAGACAGGGGAAATAGGTTAAGAGTGTTAATTCTGGAAATACAAAGTGAGAGGAAAATAAGAGATGTTCGAAAAAAAACCAATACTTGTTTAATGGTTGTATAGGATTAATGGCTAAGAAGCAGGAAATTATACATTAGACCTCTGGGGAAATAATAGAAGTGCTGACCAAAAAAAATAATAATAATAAAAAAATTAAAAATTAAAAAGTCTAAGCATGTACTAGTAGATTTGAAAAACTCTAATTATATCCTGGGAGAAGATTCCTCCAGGACGCTACATTGGATACCTTGTCCCTTAACGAGGAACTGGAAAGACTATCATAAAGTGGCAGTGTTTGGTCTGAGCAGAGATTCTACACCAAACCCCGGGCACTGAGGACTTAGGGAGATCCCAGCCCTGTTCACAAACCAACAGGCTGTGGAGAGACAGCCTATCAAGGCCTACTCAGTTACTTGTGTGTGTTTTTTTTTTAATCTACTAAAATAGTTTATGTTTTATTCTTTAACAGTATATTCAATATTAATTAGCATCAGGAATTTTGATTATTTTATAGTCTTTAAGACATTTTAATGACTGAATACACATTACATGAATACACATGTACATCTGTGCATGTTTGTATCTTAGATACCAGTGCTACTGCCTCTTCAAGGACGCCTGTGTCACATTAGATAAGTGCTATGGTAGTTCTCCATGTACCTGATCTCAAGACTTCAACTCCGCTACAGCTCTAAGTGCCAGCTCCCCAGACCAGCCATCATGAAGCACCTCTTAGGCTAAATCTTCCTCCATTGGGAAAAGTAAACAAAAAAGTACTACCAGTAGCCTTAGTTTCCGATGATCCCGATAGAACTAGCGGCCATTGCCACATGCAGGATAGCCACATCCCTGGACAGAGTAACCCATAGTTTTTGTGAAGGTTGGCTGCTGGAAGTCTTTTCTGAAGTAAGGCGGGTTTGCAAGGTAGGGGGCTCCCACTGTTGGATGGCAACTGATGTTTACCCCACTCGGTTATTTTTGCTTGAGCACCAACCCCCAAGGCGCCATACCCCCCTTATCCAAAAATATGCTGATTGAACCTTGTGAAGAAATTTATAGAAATGTCTTCTTTTGTGATTATGGGAGCAAATATTACATTTCCTGAGAAACTTGTTTTCCTTCCCCTCAGGAAAACAGACTATTGACCTCAGCTCATAAAGAACTAACTCTTGCCTTTGTTATGCTAAAAACATATTTGAATGCTAAAGATACCTTCCTTCCCCATGTGATAAGAATCTAGTCACCTACATCAATCACTATTGATAAAGATTATGTATGAGTCTTCCACCAATCTGTCTGAGAAATGTTTACATATCAAAGAATTTGTCAACAGAAATCATTGTCTAAGGCAATTGCCATTTCTGTTTTGTATCTCATACATTTTTTCAATAAATAAAGCTGACTCTCTGTCAGGGCAGAGATGCCTGCCTGTGATCAGAAAGAAGCCAAGGCTCTCTCACTCCCTTTTGCCAACACCTCCATCGTCCAGGGAGCCCTGGACCTGCTGGAGCTGGACTCTGGCAGTTGGCTCTAGCTGATGGAGCTCCATAGAATCTATGGCAGGATTTCTTCCCAGGAACCAAAGATGCAGCATCACACCTACCTGACTTTATCAAAACTAACTTTGGATGACTTTTTCTTTACCATAACCAGTCAAAAAGCATAGAAGAGGTGACTACTCCCATAAATATAAACACATCAATATAAAGCCATAAGAAATATTTAAAAGGCAAGAAAACACAAATAATTAACTTAAAGGCCCACATTGAAAATGAAGAAAGAACAAATAGCTCCATTGTCATTAAACTCAAGAAAACAAGGCATGGAAAAAACAAGTTCATCAAAGATATAGAAATCATTTACAATTAGATAGAAAATTTTATTTCAAAATGCTCATTTTCAAATGGAACAGGAATTACCCAAACCCAAAGTATGGCATAGATTGCTCAATGAGACGTCAACCTGGAAGGGTCTAATACAACTGTTAACCTGAGGGAAAGGTTTTGCTGCTGTGCTTTCTCCTCAAGGTCCTGTGTCGGCACCTGCTCAGTTAATAAAACCACATTATGAGTTGGCATGAGGGACTCACAAAATCAATAACGAACTTCAGACTGATGACAGTGACCCTTCCCAACAGGATGTCAAATGCAAAGAAGAGGAAGATATATTACTCAGCCAATGGAAATATCTCCTGGGGTGATGTTAATCTAAGTATTTGTAAGACACACATCTCTCCAAACCTATTATTTCATTCAGTTCTAAGTTTTCAATGCCCCTTTTCCTGACTGTCTAGTCTCTTTTTCCATTCAAGCCATAATCCTCTTAGAACGTATCTATGACTAAGTCACTCTTTGGGGCAACTGTGAACCTGACCTATTTTACCTTGTAGGTTAAACTCTTTTTTTCCTTGCTTCTTTCATGATTCTCTCCTCCTCTGTTGTGTATTCTGTGAATTTGACTCTGAAATGCCTTGGTGTAGGTTGCTTTTTGACGAATTTAATGGGAGTTCTCTGTGCTACCTGGATTTTGATGTCTGTGTCCTTCCCCAAATTAAGGAAGTTTTCAGCTATAATTTGTTTGAATAAATCTTCTGCTCCCTTTTCTCTCTCTTTATCTTCTGAACTCCTACCTTATAAATGACATTCCTCTCTAATAAGTCTCCAAGTTCTCTAAGACACATGTTGTGATCTTTTGCCTTTATTTTTCTATTTTTTGAGCTGTATTATTTTCCATAATTTTACCTTCTCTGTCACTGATTTGCTTCTCTCCTTTATCCATTCTTGTTGTCATGGCATCCAGAAGAGATTTTATTTTGGTTATAGCAATTTTAATTATGGGAAGACTAGATTTTAGTTGTTTTATCTCTATAGAAGTGGATTGTCCAGTGTCTTCTATGCTTTCTTCAACCCCAACTAGTATTCTTATAAGCATAGTTTTAAATATTAGTTCAGACATCTTACTTATATCTCTGTTGACTAAATCCCTGTTTCTCAATTCTTCCTGTTTTTTTTTTTTCTTTTGCAATGAATTCCTCTGTCTTATCATTTTGGAGGAAGAAAAAATTAATAAAATAAAAAATTAATTAAAAAACAAAAACAAAACAAAAAATCAAATAAAGGAAATGAGATCCTAGGTATGTTTCAGTCTGTTTATTAAGAGAATTTTTTAGAAAGAGGAAAAAAGAAAAAAAGGTTTAAAAATTAAATATTAACTTTTTTCAAATAACATAAAATAAATAGAATAAAATTTTTGGCTCTTTCCGCCATGATCTCTTGTTCAAATTATGTAGATAGTTGCCTCAATTATCAGATCAATTCTTTATGTGTTCCAAATGATTTGATGCCGATCTACCTGTATTCTAGGGAAGAGACAAAATCAGGTTCCCCACACTACCCTGCCATCTTAACTACTCTATATATACATATGACATATTGCATACAGGGTTAGTATCCAAAATCTATCAAGACCTTATCAAACTCAACACACCCAAAATCAAGCAACACAGTTAAGAAATGGACAAAAGATATGAACTGACACTTTTCCAAAGAAGACATTCAGATGGCCAACATCCATATGAAAAGATGCTCAAAATCACACATAATCAGGGAAATACAAGTGAAAACCACAATGGGATAACACCCCACACCTGTCAGAAGACTAAAATGAACAACTCAGGAAATGACAGATGTAGGTGAGGATACAGAGAAAGATGGACCCTTTTGCCCTGTTGGTGGAAATGCAAACTGATGCAGGCACACAGGAAAACAGTATGGAGGTTTTTTATAAAATTAAAAATAGAAATACCCAATGAATCAACAATTGCATTACTAGGTATTTCCACAAAGTGTACAAAAATGCTGATTCAAAGGGGTGCATGCACTCCAGTGTTTATAGAAGCACTATCAACAATAGCCAGTTATGGTAAAAGCCCAAATGTCCATCGACGGATGAATGAATAAGAAGATGTGATATATATACATACACAATGGAATATTACTCAGCAATAAAAAAGAATGAAATCTTGCCATTTGCAACAAGGTAGATAGAACAAGAGAGATAAATGAAGTAATTCAGTCAGAGAAAGATAAATATTATATGATTTCACTTATATGTAGAATTGAAGAAACACAACAGATAAACCTAGAGAAATGGAATAAAAATAATATAACAGAGTGAGAGGGAAACCATAAAAGACTATTTAAAAAATTTTTTTAGATATTTATTTATTTTTGAGAGAGAGACAGTGGGAGCCAGTGAGAGGCAGAGAAAGAGAGAAGGATACACAGAATTCAAAACAGGCTCCAGGCTCCCAGCTGTCAGCACACAGTCTGATGTGGGGCTCTCAGGAACCATGAGATCATGACCTGAGCTGAAGTTGGATACTTAACTGAGCCACCCAGGGGCCCGAGGAGACTTAAATACAGGGGAAAACTGAGAGTTACTGGTAGGTGAGGGGAGGGGGGAAATGGGTGATGGAAATTACGGAGGGCAGGTGTTGGGATGGGCACTAGGTGTTATATATGTGATAAATTACTAAATTCTATGCCTGAGACCAATTCTACACTATATCTTAACTAACGGGTTTAAATAAAAAATAAAAATAAAATAAAATGCCATGGAGCTCAGTAATGTTTTTCTTTTTATAAATTTTGTTCAGAAAGACTCACCATACGTAAGACCATTTGCCTGCTGAACAGAATAAGGTGGGAAATCAAAGTTCAACTGAAATAGTCTTGTTAAATAGAGCAAATATATAGTGACACTGGTAGAGCAAAGAGGGGATGGGATGGCGTAACTGACAAAACACTGAAGTGAGTCAGAAATAGAATTGGAGAGGGCAGGGCCACCTGGGTGGCTCAGTCATTTAAGCACCAGACTCTTGATTTAGGCTCATGGTTCATGAGATAAAGACCCACGTCAGGCTCTGCTTGGAATTCTCTCTCTCTGATCCTCTCCTGCTCTCTCTGTTTCCCTTTCAAACAAATGAATCAACTTAAAAATATTGTAGAGTCTGCAGAAATGTTGATAAGGGGCCTTAATAGGTGATTGAAGAAACACATGATTGTGCCAGTGTAAGAAATCATTAGTTACTTAATATTTATAAGTTAACAACTTTCAAGGAGTCCTTTGTAATGTTTCATTGTTATCACCTCTTTGAATTTTTATTTCTACTTGTGTATCTGCCTACACTTCTAGCCCACAAGTTTCCTGACAGTTGTGACCTTATCTTATTTATCTTGATAATCTTTATGTTTAGAATCACTTTCAGAACATAGAAGATGCTACTAAATGACTAAAGAATAAATAAGCCACAACTCCACAAAGAAACTATTGAATTATTATATTATATTATATTATATTATATTATCTCCACCTTTCAATAAGGATACTGATGACTCACAGATTTGCTCAGTATCTGTTCTATTTGATGGTTCCACGCTGTATTTATTTATTCTAAGAGTGAGAGAGAGAGAGAGAGAGAGAGAGAGAGAGAGAGAGAGAGAGATGCCAAGCAGGTTTTGCACTGTCAACACAGCCAGTCAGAGGATGTAAACTCATGATCTCATGAGATCATGATCTGAGCTGAAATCGAAAGTCAGACACATAACTGACTGAGCCACCATGTTTCATTTCTATTCTCCAGAACAGTGAGCAAGTAATGGAAATACCATGAATATGGCTAAAGGTTTATTTGTGCTATTAAAGTGTCTACACAATATTCATTTTATTTAGGTCTTTAATTCTGAGAAAATTCTTAAGAGATAAAAAAATAAAAGAGATTTTTATTTTGACAAAACTATAACTACTTAGAGGAAAGGCTGAAAATAAAGTGTGAGGTTACTTATTATTGTTGCAGAAATTCACATATTTTTACCTCTATTTCCAAATCCCAACTCAATCATCTCTCTCAAATTATAGGAATTCCATACATCATGGAATGTTTATACTAATTAGAAAATTCCAAGAAGATGACTGGCATTAGGTAACTGTTCTAGCAAGTTGATAAAGTTTTTTCAAGTCCAGCCAATGTTTTCTATTGTATATGCTTGTTTCCAAACTTCTTTTCAGTGGATGGTGGTTATTTTCACAAAGAGGCACCAGCAACTCTCTCTAAGAAATGGAAACACACATATTTAGTGTGATATTCACAGAGGTCAACATATCTTTATTTCCACTCCTTCAGAAGCTGGGCCCTGAGGCTAGTATGTGATCCAAAATAAGAGTTCCATATTAACTGGATTTTGAGGGAAAACAAATTAAACATTTCCTCAAAGGAGGTCAACTACATTCATTAAAGTAGTGTATTAAAGTAGTGACTGCATCTTATTTCAAATGCCTTGTGTGAATTCTGTCCCTTCACCTTAATTAGCAGTACTTTCCTTAATTGTCAGAACATTCTTACCAATGTCTACAAAGGAAAACAGCCCTCTTTTTCCCCACTAGACCCTAGAAAATGCATAAAATATTACTTCTCTAGGGATTCCAAGCCTTTTATAATCATTAGGATTCTCTAAGGATTTCTTCCTTGCAGATGAGTAGATGGCCTATGGATTCCCTTAATACACTGTGAAATTAACTGTGTAAACACTTAATATTTCTCTCATTATAATTGTAAGTCCCTACTATACAGAAGTACAAGTCAATAAATACTAATAAGAATAATTCCACATTAAGTTGTCCCGAGGTAATACTACATGAAAAACCTGTTATGTATACTACTTTAAATAAGTATTGTTGCAAACTAAAAAATCAATATGCAGAAATATGTTACATTTCTACATATTAACAATAAACTACCAGAGAAAATAAGAAAATCCTATTTACAATTTCATCAAAAGGAAGAAAATACCTAGGATTAAGTTTCACCAAGGAAGTAAATTTTATACGTTGGTGAAAGAAGTAGTCACAGATTAGAGGAAGTAATATTGTTCAAGTGTCCTTATTATACAAAGCAATCTACAGAGTCTATGGAGTACTTATCAAAAATTTTTATTTAAATTCCAAGTAGTTAATATACAATTTAATAGTAGTTTCTGGTGGACAATATGGTGACTCAAACTTCCCATTCAACACCTGGTGCTAATCACAAGTGCTCTGTTTAATTTCCATCACCTATTTTAAATAACCCCCCACCTCTTTTCTCATAATCATTCCTTTGTTCTCTATAGTTAAGAGTCTGTTTCTTGGTTTGCCTCTCTCCTTCTCTTTTCCCTTATCCTCATTGATTTTGTATCTTAAATTCCACATGAGTGAAATCATATGGCATTTGTCTTTCTCTGACTGACTTAATTCACTTAGAATAATACTTTCTAACTCTATTTGTGTTGTTGCAATTGGCAAGATTTCATTCATTTTTATGGCTGAATAATATTCCAGGGTGTGTGTGTGTGTGTGTGTATCACATATTAATTATCAATTCATCAATCAGCAGACTGTTGATCAGTCGCTCATCAATCAACTTGGGATGTTTGCATAATTTGGCTATTGTATGTAATGCTGCTATAAATATCAATGTGCATGTTTCCCTTTGATTTGGTATTTTTATAAACTTTGGGTAATTACTTAGTGGTGCAATTGCTAGAACACAGGATAGTTCTATTTGTTACTTCTTGAGGAACCTCTATCCTATTTTCCACAGAAGCTATACCACTTGGCAATCTAACCAACAATGCATGTGTGTTAATTTTTTTCCATATCCTACCAACACCTGTTATTTCTTGTGTTGTTGGTTTTTATCCATTCTGACAGGTATGATTGTAGATTTCATTTGCATTTCCCTGATGATGTTGAGGCACATATTTTCATGTATCTGTTGGCCACTTGCTGTCTTCTTTGGAGAAATTATTCGTTTTTGGGCTCATTTGTAAATTGTATTATTTTCATTTTTGGGGTGTTTAGTTTTAGAAATTCTTTATATATTGTGGATTCTAACACTTCGTCAGATAATTGATTTGTAAATATTCTCTTTCATTATAGGCTTCTTTTCTGTGTGTTGTCCCTTTTGCAGTACATAAGCTTTATATTGTAATGTAGCTCTAATAATTATTTTTCTTTTCTATCATTTGCTTGAAGAGACATTACTAGAAAAAGTATTCATGTCATGTGTCAAACAAATCATGCCTATATTTTCTTCTAGCAGTTTTATAATTTTTAAGGCTCACATTTATATTTTAAATTCACTTTGAGTTTATTTTTGTGTCGTGTGAGAAAGGGATCCAGTTTAATTTTTTCACGTGTGTCTATCCATTTTTCACAGCACCACTTTTGAACAGATTACATATTCCCCATTGTATGTTCTTGCTCCATTTTTCAAAGATTAATTTTCCATATCAACATGGGTTTATTTCTGGACACTATTCTGATCCACCGATCTATTTTTGTGCCAATACCGTGATGCTATGATTACTACAGCTTAGTAGTATATCTTTCAGTCTGGGACTGTGATTATCTCCAGCTTGGTTGTTCTTTCTCAAGATTTCTTTAGCTGTTCTGGGTCTTTTATGATTCCTTACAAGTTATAGGATTATTTATCCCAGGTATGTAATAACATTTAAATTTTTTTCATGGGAATTGCACTAATCTGTAGGGTGTTTTGGATAGTATGGCCATTTTACAATATTGTTTTTCCTATCTATGTGCAGGTGTATATTTCAATTTCTCTGTGTCATTTTTTTATTTCTATTATCACTGTTTTATAGCTTTTAGAATCTTTAAATCTCTCACCTCTTTGTTAAGTTTATTTCTAGATATTTTATCATATTTGTGCAATAGTAAATGGGATTGTTTATTTTATTTTTTCTTTCTACTAGTCATCATTATTGTATATTCAATAGATTTTTGTAGATGAATTTTGTAAACAATTTATATTTGTTTAATTTTTTTCTGATTCTGTTTTTATAACTTTAGGTGTTTAATTAAATGAAAGTGCTGAGAGTGCACATGTTAATCTTGAGGAAAAGTTCTTATTTTTTCACCATTGAATTTAACTTTAATTGAAAGTTTTTCATATATGACTTTCGCTATGTTGAAGTATGTCCCCTCTAATTATTTTTTTAGCATTTTTATTATGATAAATCAAAATTTCACCTTAATAAAGTCATAATAGCTCAATTTTGTTTTTGTTTCCCTCCCTCCAGGGTGATGTCTAGTAAGAAGTTGTTATGGACAAAGTCAAGGAAGATGCTGCTTATGTTCTCTAGAATTTTGGTTGTTTACTCTCTCACATTTAGGTTTTTCATGTATTTTGAATTTTTATTTGTTTATGGTATAGAAAAGTGGTCCAGTTCCATTCTTTGGATGTAGCTTTCCAGTTTTCCAACACCAATTGCTGAAGTGACTATCCTTTTGCCACTGGATTATCTTGCCTGCCTTCTCAAATATTAGTTGACCATAGAACTATGGTTCAACTTCTGGGTTCTCTATTCTGTTCCATTGAGCTATGTGCTTTTGTGCCAATCTCATATTACCTTGATAATATAGTTTCAGAATAAAAAAAAAAAGCTCTGCACAGCAAAGGAAACAATAAAAAATACAAAGGACAATTTACAGGATGGGAGTGGATATTTGTAAGTGACATATCTGATAAAGGGTTAGTATTCAAAATTCCTAAAGAAGTTAGTAAACTAAAAACAAACAAACAATCCTCCTCCAAAAAACCATAAATAATCCAGTTAAGAAATGGAAAGACAGGAATAGACATTTTGGCAAAGAAGACATCCAGATGGCTAAAATACACATGAAAAGATGCTTAAAAATCACTCATTATTAGGGAAATACAAATAAAAACCATGATGAGAATCAACCTCACCCTAGACCACAAGGGAAGAATTAAAAAACTAAATGATTCTATGTAATGAAACAATACCTGTTATCATAGGAATTCTAGAAGAAGAAGATCAAGATAAAGTGGCAGAGGTTCATTTGAAAAAATTATAGCTAAGAACCTCCTTAATCTGTGGAAGAAAACAGGCATCCAACTACAGAAGGTGCAGAGAACTCCTTCCAAAATCAACAAACAGGTAAACAACATGACATATTATAGTGATACTTCCCACATACAAAGATAGAGAGTTCTAAAAGCAGCTAGAGACAAAAGTTTCTTAATCTACAAGGGTAGACACATAAGGTTAGTAGCAGAACTGCCCTCTGAAACTTGGCAGGTCCAAAGGGAGTGGCAAGAAATATTCAATGTGATGAACAGAAAAAATATGCAACCAAGAATCCTTTATCCAGTGAGGCTGCCATTCAGAATAGAAGAGATGAAGCCTTTCCTAGACAAACTAAAACTAAAGGAGATCATGATCAATAAGCCAGCCCTGCAAGAAATTTAGAGGGGGACTCTCTGAGTAGAAAGCAGCAACTACAAAGGACCAAAGAACATCACCAGAAACACAAATCCTATACATAAAAGGTTGGGGCCGCCAAGTTTTCTGTCTGCCTCAGGCAAGGATTATCACTCCGTTGAGTGAGCCAGTAAACAAGATTTGCATCTGGAGGCTGGAGATTGCCATTTCCTGGTCAAAATAACTTTGGCGACTGTCTTGCTGAGCTAGACATGAGTGGCCAAGGCACAAAAAAGATCAAAACCGTATTCAGTGTTAGTTCTCCATCCCCCAAGATTGCTGAGGCAAAAGTCGGGGCGCTTCTTTGATATGCATTCGACTCTGTAGCCTGCCTAGGTCAGCTTGCCTTGTTTCCCCCCCCCCCCCCCGAAGACTATATAAAGAACAGTTCTTTGAGTAAACGCTCTTTTTCGCCTGATCGGAGAACCGTGAGTTCTGTCTTTACTCTTTACGTCTCCCTCTCCTGCCCCCTTTTTCTCTCCCTCCCTCAGGAGAAGGACCCACGACGATTCTCCGCCCTGCCAGCCGCCCTATCCTGAGGTAGAGGCGGACCCTGGGTCCCGCTCTACGCGGGGCTTGGGGCCCTCGAGTGCCACCGCAGCCCAGAGTGGAAGCGGATGGACGACCGGACTTGCGTTCCGGGTCCCGCGGGTTAAGACTCCCGCCAGGGGAACAACTATGACGAGTGAACGAGCATTCTGGGGCTGCGGGTTTAGGATGAGCGCGCCAGGACCGGGTTGCAAGCTATGACAATAAAACAGTACCACTAATTTCATATATTTCAATGATCACTTATAATGTAAATGGACAAGGATATTAGAATGGATAAAAAAACAATATCCATCTCAATGCTTCCTAGAAGAGACTCATTTTAACCTGAGAACGCCTGAAGATTGAAAGTGAAAGGATGGAGAACCTTCTACATTGCTAAGGAAGGTCAAAAGAAAGTCAGAGAAGCCATATTTATATCAGACAAACTAGATTTTAAAATAGACTATAAAAAGATTTGAAAAAGGGCATTATATCAAAATAAGGGGTCTGTCCATTAAGTAAAGCCAACAATAGTAAATATTTATGCCCTAATTTGGAAGCATCCAAATATACAAATCAAATAATCATAAAATTAAACAACTCATTGACAATAATACCATTATTAGTGGACACTTTAATACTCTACTTATGGCAATGGATAGATCACCTAATCAGAAATTAAACAAGTTAGCAATCGTTTTGAATAAACACTGGACTAGATGGACTTAACAGATATATTCAGAACATTTACTAAAGCAACAGAAAGCACATTCTTCTCGACTGCACATGGAACATTTTCCAGAATAGATCACATATTGGGCCACAAATCAACCCTCAACAAATACAAAAAGATTCAGATTATACCATACAGGTTTTCACATCATAACACTAACAAAATTGAATCAGCCACAAGAAAAGGTTTGGAATGGCCTCAAATACATGGAATTTAAAAAACATCCTACTAAGGAATGAGTGGATTAGCCAGAAAATATAATAATAACTTAAAAGACATGAAAGCAAATTAAAGTGAAAACACAACAGTCCAAATATTTTGGGATGCAGCAAAGGCAGTCCTTTGAGGAAAATATCTTGCAATTCAGGATTAACTAAAAAAGCAAGGAAAGTCCCAAATATACAATGTAACATTACACATAAAGTGGCTAGAAAAGGAGCAGCAAATAAAGGCCAAAGCCAGCATAAGCTGGGAAATATTAAATATTAGAGCAGATATAACAATATAGAATAAAATAAAACCCAGCAGAACAGATCAATGAAACTAAGGGCTGGTTTTTGAAAGAATGGGCAAAATTGATAAACCACTAGTCAGACTTTTCTAAAATAAAAGAGAAGACCCAATTAGATAAATTTTCAAAGGAAGTAAGAGAGATTACAACCAACACCACAGAAATATAGCAATTATAAGAGAGTACTATGAAAAATTATATGACAACAAATTGGACAATCTGATAGAAATGGAGAAATTCCTACACACTCACACACTACCAAAACTTAAACAGAAAGAAATAGAAATTTTGAATAGACCATAACCAGCAATGAAATAGCATCAGTTACCAAAAATATTCCCAAAAATAAGAGTTGTGGGCTAGATGGCTTCCCAGCTGAATTTTATAGACATTGAAAGAACAGTTAATACCTTTTCTCTTTAAACTGTCCCCCCAAAATACAAATGTACGGAAAGCTTCCAAACACATTCTATGAAGCCAGCATTACCTTGATTCCAGAACCAGACAAAGACCTCCCAAAAAGGAGTATTACAAGCCAATATCCCCACTGAATATGGATCCAAAATTTCTCAACAAGGTATTAGTAATCAAATTCAATTGTACAGAGAATTATTAACCATCATCAAGCCAGATGTATTCCTTTGCTGCTTCAATATTCACAAATTAATCAACATGATACACTACTTTAATTAAGAAAGGATAAGAACCTTATGATCCTTTCAATAGATTCAGAAAAAGCATTTGACAAAACACAGCATCCTTTCTTGAAACAATCCCTTCAGAAAGTAGGGAGAGAACATAACCTCATATAAGCCATATATGAAAGGCCCACACTTAATACCACCCTTGATGATGAAAAACTGACAGTATTCCCCCTAAGATCAATAAAACAACAGGGATGTCCACTCTCACCACTGTTGCTCAACATACTACTAGAATTTCTAGTTCAGCAATAATACAATAAAAAGAAATAAAGGTATCCAAATTGACAAGGAAGAAGTCAAACTTAATCTTCACAGGTGACATAATAATACTCTATATAAAAATCCAAAAGACTCCACCAAAAAACTAGTAGAGGCAATACATGAATTCAGCAAGGTCACAAGATATAAAATTAACGTACATAAGTTTGTGGCATGTCACAAATAAAATTTCTGTTCTCCAGCAATAAAGTAGAAGAAAGGGATAGCAAGAAATCAATTCCATTTACAATTTCACCAAAAGCCATGTGATACCTCATAATAAATATAACCAAAGAAGTAAAAGATCTGTAGGCTTAAAATTATAGAAAACTTATGAAATAAGTTTGGTTTTCCAATTTTTTTGGCATGTAATTTTTTATTCTGTTCTCTTACAATCCTTTGTATTTCTGTGATGTCAATTATTTCTCCTCTATTTCTTTTGATTCTCTCTCTGTGTGTCTGTCTTTGTCTCTCTCCTTGATGACTTTGGAAAATTTTAACAATTATTTGATTCTTTCAAAGAATCAATTTCTACTTTTATTAATCTGTTCTATTGGCTTTTTAAAAGTCTCTATTTCACTAATTTTTGCACTAACTTTATTATTATTTCCTTATAATGGCTTCTTGGTTTATTTGTTTATCTTTTTATAACTCCTTTAGATGTAAGATTTGTTCATTTACTTTATATATTTTTTCTTGCTTCTTGAGGTAGGCCTGTATTGTCTAATCTTCTTTCTTAGAAAAGCTTTTGTTGCAGTTCAATTTTTTTATTTCTTTAAATTCATTTATTTGTTTTGAGAGAGAGAGAGTGAGCATAAGCAGGTTAGGAGCAAAGAGAGAGGGTGAAAAGAATCTCAAGGAGGCTCCACATTGAAAGCACAGAGTCCTACAGGGGGCTTGATCTCATGAATGGTGAGACCATGATCTGACCCAAAATCAAGTGTCAGACATTTAATCAACCTAGTCACCCAAGTGTCCATTCTGTTCAATGATTTTGGACCATTGTGTTTCCATTTTCATTTGTTTCCATATATTTCTGTTATTTCCTGTTTTATTTCTTAGTTGACCCATTCAGCCTTCATGCATTTTTGTCTTTCCAGATTTTTTTTTTTGTACTGGTGCCCAGTTTTATACTATTGTTGTCAGATAAAATGAATAATATTATTTTGGTAATTTTCTACTTATTGAGACATGTGTTTTGGGTTGACGTGATCTATTCTGGAGGATGTTTAATGTGCACATGAAAAGAAGGTATGTTTTGCTGCTTTTGGATCGAATGTTCTGAATATATCTTTTATGTCCATCTAGTCCAACATGTTTCCTTTTTTATCTTCTTACAGGATAATCTATCACTTGATGCATATGGGGTGCTAACATGTTCTACTATTATTTTATTATTGTAAATTTCTCTATGTCTGTTAATATGTATTTTATCTATTTAGGATCCTCATGTTGGGTGGATAAATGTTTGTAATTGTCACATCCACTTGTTTGATTGTTTCTTTTATCATCATGTAGTGTTATTTTTTTGGCTCCTGGTGCAGTCTTTGTTTTAAATTATCTTTGTTGTATATAAGTATTGCTAACCAAGCTTTCGTTTTATTTCCACTTGTATGGTAAATGTTTTTCCATCCCTTCACTTTTGCTCTGCAAGTATCTTTAGGTCTGAAGTCAATCTCTTGTAGGTAGCATACAGATAAGCCCTGCTTTTTTTTAATCCATTCTGTCATCCTATATTTCTATAATATTTATAATTATACTTTCAATTCTTTATCAAGAATATTGCATTTTTTCATTTAATTTATCTTTTTAATGTAACTTTGTTCCATTATTTATTTGGAACATGTTTTCCTGTCTCCTCATTTTGTCTAATTCTCTGTGTTTGTTTCTATGGGTTAGGAAGGTTCACTGTATACCCTGATCTTAAAAATAGTGTCTTTATGAAGATACGTCCAGTAATAGTTTGTACAGCAATGTCTTATGTTCACCAGAACCAGGTATGTCCCCAGTGTCTCCCATGTGTGTTGTGTGGGTGCTACTATTGTGACTGCGTTATGTTTAACTTCAGTCCAGTCAGCTGCAATGACTCACTTTGCCTGTTGTGGGTAATCTGTGAAGGGTTTGTTCCTGTGCTATTGAAGGGATAGAGTGTGGGAACTATGGTTTTGACATTGGGTGATGTCAGAAGACCATTGCTACCCCAGCCTTTTTACAGGACCCTGATCATATTGAACTGTAGTTCACTCTCCTTGCATTGTTCCCTGAGAGCCTTTGTTGATCAATAGGGCCTAAAGTCAAACTAGATGCCTGCTATCTATTTGCTGTGCCTACAATTGCACTGATGTGTGTGTGTGTGAGTGTGGTTATATTGCCCTCTCTCCAAGGGAGGGGTCATTTCCCAGGGTTACCACAATTGCTGGGAGCCATTTCTGAAGTAAGGCAGGTTTGCAAGGCCTCCTACTCTCAGATTGCAAACTGTCTACACCCACTCAACCCCCACTCAATTTCTGCTTGAGCACTGACCCCCAAGGCGCCTGACTGACTGATATCAGGAGTGACTTGCCTTCTTTTGCTTCTTTTGCTAAAAGTATGTGAATTGTACCTTGTAAAAAAAACTTGTTACAGAAGTTTCTTCTTTTGTGATTATAGGAGCAAATGTTACATTTCCTGAGAAAACCTGTTTTTCTTCCCCTGGAGAAAACAGGCTATTCCACCCCTGCTCACAAAACTACTAACTCTTGCCTTTGCTATGCTAAAAACATTGCCTTGTATTTGAATGCTGAAGACTCCTTCCTTCCCCCTGTGATATGCATCTAGTCACCTACTTCAGGCTCTATTGGTAAAGATTATGCATGAGTCTTCTATCAATCTATGTTCTGGGAAATTTTTACAGACCAAATAATTTGTTATCAGCATTTATTTTCTAAGGCGATTGCCACTTCTGTTTTGTACTCCATACATTTTTTCAATAAATAAAGCTGACTCTTAGGTCAGAGCAGAGATGCCCGCCTAGTAAGTGGGAAGAAGCTGAGGCTCTCTCACTTTCTTTCGCTGACACCATCCATCCTTCAGAGGAACCCTGGACCTGCTGAAGCTGGACTTTGGTATACAGTAACACCAGAATTATAAGAAACAATAAAGGTAATTTTTTTCAGTGTAAAAAAAAAAGGATTTAGACTAAAAGGAAAATAAAAATTTCACAGGCACATTCAAACATACTAAAAGTATTAAACTAATAATCGATAACTAGTATGGAAGTTAAAGCACAAAAATAAAAAAATCTATTATATCTATAAAAGTCAGTTGAAGGACACTTAAAAAAAGTAAGGTATGGCATACTATACTCAAACTGTTTGTAGATTTAAAATTTGTGCTTTTAGAATGTGTTCAAACTTGGGCAACCAAACAATTTAATATACACTGCTATGTGCAAATAAAGTTATATATGAATCTAATGATCACCACAAATCAGAAACTTGTAATAGATATGAAAATAAAGAAATAAAAATCCAAATATATCACTAGAGAGAGTGATCAAACTACAAGGGAATATAACAAGAAAAAAATAAGTATAGAAAAACTACAAAACAACCAGAAAACAAGTAACAAAATGGCAGTATATACCTACATATCAATAATTACTTCCATTATAAATGGATTAAATGCTCAAATCAAAAATGAAATGCCTGAATGGATAAAAAAGAGACTTCTAATATGCTGCCTAAAAGACTCATTTCATACATAAAGACACATGTACTTTGAAAAGGAATAGATAGATAAACATTTACCAAGTTGAAGCAAAAACAAAACAAACAAAAACCCCAAAAGGGCAAGCTGTAGTCCCAATACTTATGTCAGAAAAAATGGATTTTATGCTTTTTTGTAGAAAAAGATTCTTGATAATCTGAAAAAAAGTTATACAATTATATATTTCTATAAGAGGCAAACTACAAAGCATTATGTACAGTATAAAACAATATTTTTTTGGTAATACTTCATTTAAGGTTTTTTTTTAAAGCTTTTTAACTTTCATCCAGTATAGTTAACATGCACTGTTATATTTGTTTCAGGTGTGCAATATAGTTGTTTAACAATTAAGTACATTATTCAGTTCTTTTCACAATAAGTTAACCACCAATCTGTTCCCTATAGTTAAGAATCTATTTTTTAACATCTCTCTCTCTTTTTCCCTTTGCTTGTTCTGTTTCATAAATTCTATGTATGACAGAAATCATATAGTATTTGTCTTTCTCTGACTGATACAATTTCCATGACTTTATCCTCTCTACCACCATCCATGCGATTACAAATGGCAAGATTTCATTTTTTATATCTGAATAATTCTCCACTGAATACCTTTACCAAATTTTCTTTATCCATTTACCTCAGTGGAAACTTTGATTGCATGCATCATTTATCTATTGTAAATATTTCTGCAAAAAACATTTATCTGCATTTTTGGGTAAAACTTAATAGTGTTTAATGGGTAATAATGCAATTCTCCTTTAAACTTTTGAGGAACTCTTATACTGTTTTCCAGAGTGGTTGTACCTGTTTGCATTTCTACCAAAAGTGCATGACAGTTCTTTCTCTTCACTTGATTGCCAAACATTTTTTTCTGGTGTTGGTGACTTTAGTCATTCTGAAAGATGTGAGGTCATATCTCATTGCAGTTTTGATTTGCATTTTCCTAGGGATGACTGATGTTGAACATTTTTTCACATGTGTAATAGCCATCTTTATATCTTTCTTGGAGAAATATCTGTTCATGTGTTTTAATCCATCTTTAATTGGATTATTTCTATTTTGAGTTTGGGTTCTATTAGGTCTTTATATATTTTCAATATTGATATTTTATGAGATATGTTGTTTGTAAATATCCACTTCCATTATGTAGGATACCTTTTAGTTTTGTTATTTCTTTCACTATGCAGAAGCTTTCTGTTTTAATGTAGTCCCAAAGTTTACTTTGCATTTGTTTCAGTTGCATAAGGAGACATATCTAAAAATAGTTATGTCATTTTTCAAAGAAGTTACTGCTTGTGGGTTTTCATAGTTTCAAGCCTCACATTTAGGTTTCTAATCCATTTTGAGCTTATTTCTGTGTTTTTAAAAAATTTTTACATTTATTTATTTTTGAGAGACAGAGAAGGAGAGAACCTGAACAGGGGAGGGTCAGAGAGAGAGGGAGATACAGAATCTGAAGCAGGCTCCAGGCTCTGAGCTGTCAAGAAAGAGCCCAATGCAGGGCTTGAACCCATGAGCATGAGATCATGACCTGGCTGAAGTCAGACACTCAACTGACTGAGCCACCCAGGCGCCTCTGTGTTTGGTTTAAGAGAGTGGCCAAGTTCCTCTTTCTTTTCTCTCTCTCTCTCTCTCTCTCTCTCTCTCTCTCTTTCTTTCTCTCTCTCTCTTTACATGTTTCTGTCCAATTTCCCTAACAACATTTGTTGAAAAAACTATAATTTACCCATTGCATATTTATCTTTCCTTGTTGAAGATTAAGTGGCCATATCATTGTGGATCCATTTCAGGCTTTTCCATTCTGTTCTAGTTTTCTATGTGTCTATTTCTGTGCCAATACTATACTGTTTTAATTACTACAGGTTTGTAATATTACTTGATTTCTGGTTTTCTTTTTCAAGATTGCTTTGGTTGTTTAGGATTTTTGGCGTTCAGTACAAATTTTAAAATAGCATCTTCTACCTTCGTGAAAACTGGTGATATTTTGATAAGAATTCATTAACTGTGTAGATTATTTTGGATAGTATAGACATTTTAACAGTATTTGTTCTTCCAATCCTTGGGCATAAAATGCCTTTCCATTTCTTTGTATTGTCTTCAATTACTTGCATCAATGTTTTGTGGTTTTCAGAATATAGGTCTTTCACTTACTTGGATAGGTTTATTCCTAGGCATCTCATTATTTTTGGTTATAAATGAGATTGATACCTTATTTTCTTACTGTTGCTTAATTAATTAATTAAGAAATGCAACAGATTTCCATTTATTGACTTTATATTTTGTGACATTACTGAATTCATTTTTAAGTTCTAGCATTTTTTTTTACCTGAATCTTGGCTTTTTTTATATAAATCATCATGTTATCTGCAAAAAGTTTTTCTTCTTCCTTACCTTTTAAAAGAATTTAAATTTAATTAGTTAGTTAACCTATATTGTAGCTTTGGTTTCAGGAGTACAATTTAATGATCCATAACTTACATATAATTTACATATAGCACCCTGTGGCACAAGTGCCCTCCTTAATGCCCATCACCCTCCACCCCCCAATCCACCCTCAGTTTGTTCCCTGTATTTCAGAGTCTCTTATGGTTTGCTTCCACCTCTGTTTTTATCTTATTTTCTTTAATTTCTATTATATTTATCTGTTATGTCTCTGAAATTCCACATATGAGTGAAATCATATATTTGTCCTTCTCTGCCTGACTTATTTTGTTTAGCATAATACACTCTAGTTCCATCCCCATTGTTGGAAATGGTGAGATTTATTTCTTTTTGAACATTGAGTAGTATTCCATGTATATATATGCACCATATCTTCTTTATCCATTCACCAGTCAATGGACATTTGGGGTCTCTCCATAATTTGTAGATCATTGTTGATATCACTGCTATAAACATTGGGATACATGTGCTCCTTTGAATCGGCATTTTTTATCTTTGAATAAATGCCTAGTAGTGCAATTGCTGGGTCATAGAAGGCAAGGGAAAACAAAAGCAGAATAAACTATTATGACATCATTAAAACAGAAAGCTCTGGACAGAAAAAAAAATCTACAAACCTAAAGGGTTTCCTTACCCATTATTATGTCTTTTGTTATTGTTTTCTGATTGCAGTGTCTGGGACTTCCACTGGTACGTTGAATAAATGTGATTACAGTGAGTATCTTTATCTTTTTCCTGACCTTAGGGGGAAAATTCCAAGGTTTTTCCATTGAGGATGAATTTAGTTTTGAGATTTTCATACATGGCCTTTGTTATGTTGAGGTATGCACCCTTTGAACCTACTTTGTTAAGGGGTTATGTTTGGTTAGTTTTTTTTACTATGAATCAATAGAAATGGTCATATGTTTTGTATTCATACACTTATTGATGTGGTAGATCACGTCAATTTGTTTGAAAATATTAAACCACACTTGCAACTCAGGAATAAATTCACTCAATCATGGGAATATGTTTAAAATTTACTGTTGGATTCAATATCCTAATATTTTTCAAGAATATTTTCACCCATGTTACTCAGATATATTGGAATGTAGTTGCCTTTTTCATTATTGTCTTTATCTGGTTTGGGTATCAGGGTAATGCTTGTTTCATAGAATGAACTTAGAAGATGTCTTTTGTTTTCTATTTTTTGGAATAGTTTGAGAAGAATAGGTATAACTTATTCTTTAAATGTTTGGTAAAAGTCTCCTATGATACCATGAGTTCCTGGACTTTGTGTGCTGGGAGTTCTTAATTACTGAATTAACTTCTACTGGTTATTTGTATGTTAATATTGTCTATTTTTTCCTGTTTCAGTTTCAATAGTTTATATGCCTCTAGGAATGTATTACTTTCTTTTAGTTTGTTTGACTTTTTGACATATAGTTTTTCATTATATCCTATTATAAATATATATGTTTTTCTGTGCTGTTAGTTGTTGCTTCTCTTCTCTAATTTTATTTTATTCATTTGAGTCGTTTTATTTTCTTTTTCTTGATAACTCTGGTTAGAAGTTTATGAACCTCAAGTTTTTTTTTTTTCAAAGACACTACTCCTGGTTTTATTAACCTATTATATATTCTTAAACTTCTATGTCATTTATTTATCCTCCAATCTTTATTATTTCCTTTCCACTGTTGTTTTTAGGTTTTATTTGTTGTTCATTTTCTAGCTTATTTCAGTGTAAAGTTGGATTATTTGAGATTTCTCTTGAATCTTGAGTTTGACCTAGATTTCTCTAAATTTTCTTAGAACTGCTTTTCAGGCATCCCATAGGGTTTTGGACCATCATGGTTTTGTTTTTGTTTTGCTTTTTTTAATGTTTACTTACTTTTGAGAGTGAAAGACAGAAAGTGAGACAGGGAGGGGCAGAAGGAGAAAGAGAGAGAGAGAGAGAGAGAGAGAGAGAGAGAGAGAGAGAGAGAGAGAGAGAGAGAGAATCTAAAGCAGGCTCCAGGCTCCAAGCTGTCAACACACAGCCTGATGTGGGGCTTGAACCCATGAACCATGACATCAAGACCTGAGCTAAAGTCAGATGCTTAACTGACTAAGCCACCCAGGCACCCCCCTCGTTGTGTTTTTATTTTTATTTGTTTCCATGTACTTTTTAATTTATTCTTTGATTTCTAAGTTGACCCATTCATTATTTACTAACATCTTTTAAAATCTTCATGTATTTGTGGTCTTTGCAGTTTTTCTCCTGTGGTTTACTTCTAGCTTCATAATATTCTGGATAAAAAAGATGCATGGTATGGCTTCAATCTTCTTGAAATTGTTGAGATATTTTTTAGGATAATATATGATCTATTCTTGAGAATGACTGTCTGCACTTGTAAATAATATGTATTCTTCTCTTTTAGGATGGAGGGTTCTGAATATATGTTAAAGTTTTCTATTCCTGTGTGCCACTGAAAGCCATTTTTTTTGTTGATTTTTCTGTTTAGATGATCTGTCCATTGTAAGGGAGGTATTAAATTCCCCCACTATTATTGGATTATCAATTAGTTTCTTGTTATTTATTATTAATGGTTTTATATATTTAGATGTTCCTATTTTGGGTGAAATAATATTTACATTTGTAAGTATCTCCATATTGGGTTGTCTATTTTATTATTATGTAGTGCCCTACTTTGTTTTTGTTACAGTATGTTTTACAATCTATTATGTCACATATATGTATTGCAAATCTGGCCTTCTATTCATATCCATTTGCATCATAGATATCTTTCCGTGTCATCTCCTTCAATCCACAGGTATCTTTAGGTCTAAATTTGGTCTCTTATAGGCATCGTATAGATGAGTCTTTATTTCCTAACCATTCTGTAACCTTATGTATGTTTTTTGATTGAAGCATTTATCCATTTGAATTCAAAATCATTATGTATTTATTGTTATTTTTGTATATGTTTTGGTGTTGTTTTTGAAGGATTGCTCTGATTTTTTCTGGCCACTGCAAGGTGACAACTAGGTATGCAGAGGCTGTGCAGGGCACACATGGCTTTAACATAATTTGTCTTCAGCCCAGGGCCAAATCTAGCTGATGGGAGTGAGAAAGCCCTCAGGGGAACTCCTGAGTGTGGCACAGTGCTAGCAAATAGGTGGCAAGTGCCTGTGCAGCTCAGCCTTCTGCAGATGGCCATGTATTATGCTAAGGGGTGATGGAGTGAAATTGCACCTGCCTGTTCCCTCCGTTTTGTAGAAGTCCCTCAACGGACTCTGAATTCAGTTTGAACAAATTTTGATCCTGTTTGTGCTCAGTGCTGTGTAAGCTCTTGTTTTTATGTTGTCTCTCGGAGAAGGCTACTGTCTCTTTATGAATGGAGACTCAGCTATCACTTGTCCTCCAGGCTCACTTAGTGTTGAATCAGTTGACATTCAAAGTTCCTGGTTCCAAGTACCACTGGTTACCCAAACACATAGTTCAGCCTTCCTGGTTTTCAAAGTCAGATTTTATGGGAATTAGTCTTCCCGATGGGAGCTCCCTGGTGCAAGAGCCTATTTACCTGCTCTCTCCATGCTTTCATCCCCCTACCTCTTCAGGCAGCCTGTCTCCACATTTTTTTACTTTCCGAAACTTTCAGATGAAGCCTGTTCTCTGCATTTAGTTGCAGAGTTTGTTCTTCTAGGTTCAGATCACTCTCCAGTTTATTGAATTGTATGTGGATGGTCTCTACTTGTAAATATGAGAGAGACAGAGTGGGTTCCAGTTCTCCTACTCAGCCTTTCTTTCTTTCTTTCTTTCTTTCTTTCTTTCTTTCTTTCTTTCTTTCTTTCTGTCTGTGTCTGTCTTTCTGTCTTCCTTCCTTCCTTTCTTTCTTTCTTTCTTTCTTTCTTTCTTTCTTTCTTTCTTTCTTTCTTTCTTTCATCATTTATTTCTGTCCTAATCTATAGTATTTCCCTTCTTTTGCTGCTGGCTTTAGGCTTTGTTTGCTGTTCTTTTTCTTGGTCCTTAACATGTAATGTTATATTGCTTGAGATTTTTCTTGCTTCTTGACTAAGGACTGTACTGTTATTTACTTCCCTTTTATGACTGCTTTTGCTGCATCCCACAGTTATTAGACCACTGTGTTTCTATATTCATTTGTTCCCATGCATTTTTTTCATTTCTACTTTGATTTCTTGGTTGACCCATTCATCGTATATTTAGTTGTTTAGCCTTCATGTATTTGCGGTATTTCCATGTTTTTCTTGTGGCTGATTTCAAGTTTCATAGCCTTGTTTTCAGAAAGTAAGCATGCTTTGAGCTCAATATTTTTGTACATGTTGAGGTCTGATTTCTGGCCTAATATGTGTTTTATTCTGGAGAATGTCCCATATATACTTGAAAGGAATGTGTTTTCTGAATAAGTCTGATAAGTCCGTCTATTCCAGTGTGTCAATCAAAGTCAATGTTTTCTTGTTGATTTTCTGCATTGATGATCTCTTCTTTGATGCATGTGGGGTGTTAATGTCCCCTACTATTATTGTACATTTATCAGCTAGTTTATGTTTCTTATGAATTAGTTTATATATTTGGGTGCTTCAAGGTTGGGTGCATAAACATCTACAATTTTTACATTGTTTTTAGATAGTCTCCTTTATTATAACATAGTGCCCTTCTTCTTGTTACAGACTTGGTTTAAAATCTAGTTTGTCTGCTATAACTATTGTTATTCTGGTCTCCTTATGGTGTTCATTTGCATAAGAAATGTTTTCCCATCCACTCACTTTCAAACCTTGTGCATCTTTTGGTCTAAAATAAGTTTTTGTGAAGAAGTTTATAGATGGATCTCTCCTCTCTCTATCTCTTTCTCTCTCCCTTTCTCCATTATGACATCTTGTGTCTTTGGATTGGAGCTTTAGTCCACTTACTTTCAGGGTAATTATTAATAGATATGTATTTATTACTTTTTTATTGATTTGCAATTGTTTCTGGTGATTTTCACTGTTCCTTTCTGTTTTTGTCTTTCTTTTGGTCTTTCATTTCCACTTAAAGAATCACTGTAAATATTTCATGTAGGTCTGGTTTAGTTATCACAACTTTTTTTTTCTTTTCTTTTTTTTTTTTTTGGTCTGGGAAATTTTTTCTCTTTTCTTTTATTCTAAATTATAAACTTGTTGGGTAGTGTATTTTTGGCCTCAGATTTTTTCCATTAACACATCAAGATGTCATGCCCTCCTTTCTGGTTTGCCAAGGTTCTGTTTGGAAATCTCCAGTGAGCCTTATTGGTCTTCCTTTGTAAATTAATCATTTATTTGGTCTTGGGAATTTTAGAATTTATTCTTTATCAGTATACTTTTCAAGTGTGATTACAATATGTCTTGGTGTTTTCCTGCTCTTGTTGATTTTGATGGGAGTGTCTGTGCCTCCCGAGTTTGGATGTCTGTTTCCTTCCCTGGATTAGGAGTTTTTAGTTATGATTTCCTCAAATAAACTTTCTGCACTTTTTTCTTTCCCTTTTTTCTATGTCTCTTATAATACAACTGTTACATTTAATGCAGTCACTCAGTTCCCTAAGTCTATTCTTGTGTTTCATTTTTCTTCTTTCTCTCTTTTCTGTTTCATTATTTCCATTATTTTATGTTCAATATCCCTTATTTTTTCCTCTGCTTCATCCATCCTGTGTTCATTGTATCCACTTAGTTTTGAATCTCAGTTATTGCATTTTTCATTTCTCCCTGAATTTTTAAACTTTTTTCACTCTGCAGTAAGGGCCTCTTTGAAATCCTCCATTCTTTTCTCAAGCCCAGCTAGCAACCTTATGACTGTTACTTTAAAATTTCCATCAGGCATATAACTTATATCTCTTTCTATTATATCTGTGGAAGTGAAATTTTTCTTGTTCTTTCTTTTGAGATAAACTCCTCTGCCTTGGCATTTTGTCTAGTCCTCAGTGTTTTTATGTGTGTTAGGACAGACAGTTATATTTCCTCCTTATGAAAACAATGGATTTATGAAGGAGGTCATATAGTGTCCCAGGCCTAGCATTTCAGGGAGTGTCTCTGATGTGTGCTGGGTGCGCTCTGCTGGTGTGTTTCAGCTATTCTATCCTTTAGACTGTAATCTGCAGAGGCCCTCCTTGCCAGCAGTGCAGTGTTTTGTCTTTGGCTAGAATGTGCTGAATTTTAACTAGGTGTGCTCTGGTCTGCTTGTTAAATGAGATCTGATGCTACTTCCAATAAAACTGAAGCCTTGCTAAACTCTTGTTGGGAGACTGAGTCTGGGTGTGGTCTCTGATGGTTTTCTGCAGAAGGGGCCCATCTCCCTTTCTGAGCAAACTTGACCATGAAAGGCGCTACCAACAGAGTACAGGGGTGTGGGATCTGGTGTAAGCAGATTATGCAGTATGTGTCAGAGTCGTGGTACCAAGGTGACTTTGTGTTTATACTGAGGTATGGGTGAAACAAATGTTTCCAGTCATTTGCTTTGTTCCTAGGGTGGCTTCTGCATGCTTGCTGCTCTCAAGGAAGCACCCCACGAAAAAAAAATCCTGTGTCTCCAAAGTATCCCCAAATCATTGCCTTCGTGCTGTCTTCCTCCAGGCTGCTATCCTGCTTTTTACCTAGGAGTAATGCAACCCTCCCCATTGTCTATCCCAGCCAAGCCAATGGACTTCAAAACTCCAGGATCTAGGGATTGGATGTGGGGAGGGGTCTGTGCAGACTCTCTAGGGAGGCTCTCACTGCACTGAGACTGCACTGAGTCTTGACCAAAAAGGGAAGTCTTACCAAAATTCAGGAGCATGGGACTCAGACTAAGCAGTCTAGCCAGCCAGTGTGGGGACTGCACTACCCTTACAAGGTGGCTTTGAATTTATGCTGAGGGATATGGGAGAATAATGGCACCTGCCAGCTTTGTTGTCCCTGGAGAGGAATTTCTGTGAAGGTTAACTTTCAGGAATGTGTTCCAAGAAGACCCATAATCTCCACACTGTGTGCGCTAGGCTTTCCTCAGATTACACCCTCTGTCCCCAGGTTGTTAGTCTGCATTCACCGCAGGAGCAAGGCAGTGTCCTCAAGGGTATATGCCAGTCAAGCGTCTGAACTTTAAAACTCCAGTCTTCAAGTCCCATTGGTTGCAAAATCTTACAATAATTGGCTTCTCTTATTTTTTCCAGCCAATGGCTGTGGGAAGCATTCTCCTTATCTGCTCCCCTGTATGATCACCACTCTCTCATCTTTCTTTAGATGAAGGGTCTTCTCCCCTCCATAGCAGTCATGATCCATTTCTCCTCCAAACGTTGTCTGCACTCCCTATCTTTGTCAGTGTGACCTCTTGCCTTCCTCTAGTTGTGGAGTTTGTTCTGTCATTCTGAAGGTATACTTCTTGGGTATTCAGAATTATTTGATAATTATCTAGTTGTGTTCAAGGTATAAGAAACTTAAAATATTTCTAGTACACCAGCATCTTAGTTTCCTCAAGCCCCTGATTTTAAAAACTCCCAGAGTTAGAATCCCCGAAATTTTCAAACGTTTGGAGGTAAGCCCTGATCACTTTGAAAACCAGATATTATTGGAACTCATCTTCCCTGTTCAGGTCCCCATCCAGAGGTTTCAGGTGTGGGGTCTTATTCTCTCACATCTCTATGCTTGCAATGTTCTTTCTGTTTTTGGTTAATTGGACTTGGATTTAATTCCCAACCATATTTCTTCTTCTTTTATGCTCTTCAATCTGACCTTTTATCTCTCTCTTTTTAAGTTTATGTTTTATTTATTTTGAGAGAGAGAGAGAGAGAGAGAGAGAGCAAGTGGGGGAATGACAGAGAGAGAAGGAGACATGATCCCAAGCAGGCTTCATGCTGTCAGCACAGAGTCTGATGAGGGACTCAAATTCATGAACAGTGAGATCAAGACCTGAGCTGAAACCAAGAGTAGGACATTTAACTGAATGAGCCACCCAAGTGGCCCAACCTAGCCTTCTCTCTATAATTAACTGTGGATAATCTATTCTAGTAGTTTTCATATTGTTTCCAGAGTTCACTGCATAGCTGCAATTGTTGCCTCACTAGGTCCGTGGGCAGTCTCGTAATCTGTCCTCTTCCTCAATCTGTCTCTAAGCATGTTTAAACTTGAAGCAGAAAGATGGCAGAGAAGTAGGGAGATCCGTACTTCTCACCCACATCTCTCAAACAAAGAAGGGCTGAAGACAAAAACTCTGAGCCCCAAGAGTCTGGGAGGAAGGGAGACATAGTCTACTAAGAATACAGCCTCATAGGCACATGATTGCATACTAGGAGAGATAAAAATGGCCTGGGACATTGAAGCTTAGAGGAAAGGGATTCCCTTCTGCAGAGATACACAGAGAAGAGAAATAGTGGCTGGGAAAGCATAGAACTGTATCTGAACAAGATAAAAACCTCGGCCTGGGACTGAGAGGGTTCCTACAATCCCATATCTGAGAAGGACCCCATCTCTAACTACAGAGCTTTGAGCTAGGTGCCCTGGTTCCAGAAGTTCCCTCCGGGTTAGATGGTACCACAGGGATGCAGTCGGCATCAGGAGGAACCGGTGCCCTGCTTGGTCCCCTGTTCTGATTATATTTTGGGCAACTTCATTAATGCACACAGAGAGCTTGGAACATGGGCTTGGCGTGGGGTGTAGAAGACAGCCCACCCTGGCTGCAGAGAAGAACAGATCCACAGTGAGCACAGTGAGAACGGATCCTAAGGAATGACTTGGGACACCTGGTTCCAGGAGGAAGGACTAGGGGGTTGACACTTTTCTCCCCACAACCACCAAAGCGGGGGCTCAGGGATGGGCCAGCTAGACCCACAGTGGACCCTTCTACACCAAACCACACACATCCGTGTTGGAGAGCTGTTGGAAGCCTGTAGATGTTTCTGAAACAGACAGTCCCTCCCCCAAGATCACTACTGTTGCATTGCCATGATTAACTCGAGATCAGTTTTTGCTATTCAGACATATTCTCTCTTTTCTCATTCTTATCTCTTCTCTTCTCTGGGCTGGTTATTCTGCTTATAGGTTTGATTAGACAGATGTATTTAATCCATCCTCTTGAGGCATGTTCTACACCTCCTTCATTACCTTCCTTCCTCACTCGTTGGAATAATCAGACTACATAGTTTCTCTGGGTAACATTATCTTCATTTCTTCCTCCTCACCCCTTGCTATATTCTCCTTTTTCTCTCTCTGGATTAAGCCTTTTAGTCTCTCTGCCTTGTCGATGTTCATTTTCTCTTTCTCCCTACCTTTATCATTTCTCTCCTTGTACATGTTCTTCCATCAACAGTGCCTCCACTCTGCTCTTTACTTGCAGCTGGGATTTCTGGTTTTATGCTTTTAGACTGGCTTTTATTTGTTGTTTATTATTTTTCTTGGTTTGCTTGTTCGTTCAGCTCACCAAAATCCACACCCAAAAAGCAAATAATGCAATGAAGAAATGAGCAAAAGGCATGAACAAACACTTCTCCAAAGAGGACATCTAGATGGTCAACAGACACATGAAATGATATTCAACGTCACTCTTCTTCAGGGAAACACAAATCAAAACCACACTGAGATACCACATCATGCTGGTCAGAGTGGCTAAAATGAACAAATCAGGAGAATATAGATGCTGGCGAGGGTGTGGAGAGACGGGCACCCTCCTACACTGCTGGTGGGAATGAAAACTGGTGCAGCCACTCTGGAAAACAGTGTGGAGGCTCCTCAAAAAATTAATAGTATAACTCCTCAATGATCCAGCAATAGCACTGCTGGGGATTTACCCAAGGGATACAGAAGTGCTGATGCATAGGGGCACATGTACCCCAATGTTCACAGCAGCACTTTCGAGAATAGCCAAAAGATGGAAAGAGCCTAAATGTCTATCACCTGATGAATGGATCAAGAAGATGTGGTGTATACACACACACACACACACACACACACACACACACATACACACAATGGATTACTACATAGCAATGGGAAAGAATGAAATATGGCCATTTGTAGCAAAGTGGATGGAACTCGAGGATATTATGCTAACTGAAATAAGTCAGGCAGAGAAAAACAGACACCATATGTTTTCACTCATATGTGTAACAGGAGAAACTTAACAGAGGACTATAGAGGGAGGGAAGAGGAAAAGAATAGTTAAAGAAAGGTAGGGAGACAACCCACAAGAGAATCTTAAATACTGAGAATAAACTGAGAGTTGATGGGAGTGGGGGAGAGGGGAAATGGGTGATGGGCATGGAGGAGGGCACTTATTGGGATGAGCACCAGGGTTTATATGGAAACCAACTTGACAATAAATTATATTAAATAATAAAAATAAAAACAAAAAATAAATCAACATGAAATAGGAACAAGCTTAAAAAGAACAGTAATGTATGTAAATTTAAGACTTATGGGTTATAGATAAATCTATAGACAAGTATAGACTGCTGTAATACTAAAATAGTGGTGTGAAATTCATTTTTAAGTTTTGCATACAATCTAGATAGAAAAGTAGTAACAATAGCAATAACTGAAAATGTGTTATTGGATACACGATATAAAAATATGTAAATTGTGACATTAATAACATAAAGTGTAGAAGTGAGTCAAATTGTAGAGTAGTCATTTGCAATTAAAGTGAGTTGTTTTCAATTTAAAACAGATGCTATAACTATATGAAATTTTATTTTAGTTTTAAAATAACCATGAAGAAAGGGTAAGAACATGAGTCTGAACCAAACAGACGCCATGACAGGCTTTAAGTTTCCCCTCTAAGCTAGAAGGTCTAAGGTCAGTCGCTCCGGAACCATTAGGCGGTTATACATTACCCGAGAGCAGGAGACCACTTTGCGGTATCCAATCAGGAAAGCCCAGCTACCTCTCCCCACATTCCTAAGGGTGAGGCCTGCAGATGGGAAATTTAAATAGGACCCTGTGACCTAATGTTAAAGTTAACCCGATAGTC
>NC_043705.1:2028112-2033899 GCF_006229205.1 Suricata suricatta
TCTAAGCTAGAAGGTCTAAGGTCAGTCGCTCCGGAACCATTAGGCGGTTATACATTACCCGAGAGCAGGAGACCACTTTGCGGTATCCAATCAGGAAAGCCCAGCTACCTCTCCCCACATTCCTAAGGGTGAGGCCTGCAGATGGGAAATTTAAATAGGACCCTGTGACCTAATGTTAAAGTTAACCCGATAGTCACCGGACAAGACCCTGAACTCGCTCTGTAATTGGTTAATTTCAAAGATACCCTAAATGTTGTCATTGGGTCCTGCCAAAAGTAACGAACACCCTGGACAATGTGTATGGTTAGAGTTACTGCCAATGCTGTTATACAATGATGATTGGATGTCACAATTTCTCGTAACTCCCCCTTCCTAAGGCCCACAAAGACCCTACTCAGCCCTTGCTGGGGGCTCTCAGCACGGATCCACTGCGTGGGTGAAGTCTGTGAGCTCGAACTTAGGCCGGGCAAGCCTAAGCCGTAATAAAACTGCCCTTTGCCTTTACATGCGTGACTCGGTCTCCCTGGTGGTTTCTGGCTTTGGGGTGATATTAAAATCTTGGGCTTACAAAAGTATCTCTAGAACATACACAAAATAACGAAAAATAATCAGTGTATCATTACACAAAATCAACAAATTATAAAAGAAGACAGCAAGGGAGGAAAAGAAAGACAAATGATCTAACAGACAGATGAAAACACTTAAGAAAATGACAATAACAATTTCATAACTATTAATGATTATTTTAAATCAAATGGATTAAAATCTTCAATTAAAATACAAAATGGCTCAAAGTATAAAATAAAAAAAAATAAAACAGGATATGCTGTCTACAAGGCACTCTGGCTGAAACTAAAGGCATGGCAAAAGATATTTCGTACAAATGTAACCAAAAGAGAGCAGGATTGTCTGTGTTTATAGTAGACACAATGGAGTTTATTTCAAAAACTGACCCATGAGATGAAAAGGGTCATTACTTAATAATGATAAGTTCATAAGGAAGGTATAAAAATTATAAATATGAATGGGCCTAACAATAGGAGCATCTAATGTATAAGTAAATATTGACTTGAAGGAGAAACAAATAACAAAACAAATAATAGAAAAATTATCTCATTTTTAATAATAGAACAATTAAAAAATAAATAGTAAAAAGATTTTAACACACTATAAGAAAAAATAAACCTAGTGGGTGTATACAAGGCATTTTCCCTGAAGGGGTAGAACATATACTTTTCGTAAGTGCTCCTGGAACACTTCAAGGATGGATCACCCTTTAAGAGAAAAAATATTTTAAAATATGAAAATAACGAAATCATATCAAGTATATTTTCCAAACAAAATGAAATGAAACTATATATCAATAACAGATAGGACAAAAATATACAAATAAAATAACACACTTCTGAACAGTGAGTCAAAGAAGAAATCAAAATTGAAGTTAGTAAATATGGAGAAACACAAAAGGAAAACACTAGACACCAAAAGTTACATGATGCAACAATAGCAGTACAAAGATGGAAAAGTGTAGATCTTACATTACAAAAAAAAGATTTCAAGTAAGCTAAAGGTTTAGAAAAGTAAAAGGAAATTGGCCAAAGTTTTAGAAGGAAGAGAGTAATAAAGATTAGAGCAGAAAAGAACAAAATGAAAACTGAAATGCAATAGAAAAACATTAATGAAACTAAAGGTTGGCTTTTTGAAAAGATAAACAAAATTGGAAAGTACTTAGTTAAACTAGCTCCAAAACAGAAGCCTCAAGTTATTAAAATCATAAATGAAAGTTACTACAACTGATACCACAATGATACAAACAAGTTTAAGAAATTACCACAAAAAAATTCCATGTCAACAAATTGGATAACTTAAAATAAATGGATACTCCTCTAGAAACATGAAATCTACCAAGACTGAATCATGAGAAAAATGGAAAATCTTCACGGACTAATAATGAGTAAGAAGTCTGACCCAATAATTAAAAACCTTCCAAGAAAATAAAGCCCCAAACCAGGTGGCTGCACTGGTCACTTTTACCAAGTATTTAAAATTTTTTTAAACATTTCTTTCTTTTTGACACACACACACACACACACACACACAGAAAGCGCGATTATTGGAGAGGCAGAAAAAGAGGGAGACACAGAATTTGAAGCAGGTTCCAGGCTCTAGGCCGTCAGCACAGGGGTCAGACTCACGAACCGCACTGCTAGATCATGACCTTAGCGGAAGTTGGACACTTAAAAGACTAAGCCACCCAGGCGCCCTCTATTTTTTTTTTAATTGTTCCCAAGTATTTAAAGAAGAATTAACACCAATCCATATTAACGTTTTCCAATAAATAGAAAACAGGGAGCACTTCCTAATTTAGATTAAAAATTCTTTATTCGCATATCAAAGTCAAAGAAAGACACTACAACAGGAGAAAACTACAGATCAATATTCTTGATTAGTCTAGATACTAAAATCTTCAACAAAATACTAGCAAACTAAATTTAGCAGCACATACACTACGGACAGCTCATTTGGGCTATTTACTACTGTGGTGCAAAAATGGTTTGACATATACAAATCAGTTAGTTAATTACATCAATTAGCAACCCAAATCAGTCAACAGTATGTTACATGAGGAAAGGAAAGAAGCCATCTGATCACCTCAATAAATGCAGAAAAAATATTTGACAAAATTCAATAGCCTTTCATGATAAAAATTATCAACAATCTAGAAATAAAAAGAATTTGCCTCACCAAAATAAAGGTCGTATGACAAAAGTCCACAGCTAACATTATACTCAATGGTGAAAAACTTTTCCTTTAAGATTGGGACCTACTCCATCTCTCTCAAAAAAACAATTAAAAAGGGGCTCTTTTGGTGGCTTAGTTGGTTAAGCTTCTGACACTTGATTGTGACTCAGGTCATGATCTCACAGTCCTGACACAGAATTCTACTTGGAACTTTGTGCTGGGCATGGAGCCTGCCTAAGATTCTCTTTTTCCCTCTTTCTGCCACTCCCCAACTCACACTCTGTCTCTCTCAAAATAAGTAAGTAAGTAAGTAAGTAAGTAAATAAACAAATAAATAAATAAATAAAAATAAGATCAGGAGTTAGAAAAAGAAAATGCTCTGTGTCACTACTTCTATTCATTATAGGACTGCAAGTTTAAACCAGGCGATCAGGCAAGAAAAGAAAACTCATTTCAATCAGAAGAGAAGTTATATTTGGTTGTGTTAGAAGCCATTTGTGAAGTAAGGCAGGTTTGCAAGGTGGGGCCTCCTGCCATCAGATGGCAAATGATGTCTCCCCCCACTCGTATCAGGAGTGACTTGTGTCCTTATGCAGACTGCACCTTGTGAAGGAGATTATAGGAATTTCTTCTTTTGTGTTTATGGGAGTAAATATTACATTTCCTGAGAAACCTGTTTTTCTTCCCCTCAAAAAAACAGGCTATTGACCCTGCTCACAAGAATTAGCTCTTGCCTTTGCTGTGCTAAAAATATTGTCTTGTATTTGAATACTAAAGATACCTTCCTTCCCCACGTGATAAGCATCTAGTCACCTACAATCAATCACTACTGATAAAGATTATGCATGAGTCTTCTACCAATCTATGTCCTGGGAAATGTTTACATGCCAAAGAATTTGTTATCAGAAATCACTGTGTAAGGCAATGGCCACTTCTGTTTTTTACCCCATATATTTTTTCAGTAAATAAAGCTGACTCTCTGATCAGTGCAGACATGCGTGCCTGGTGATCAGAAAGAAGCCAAGGCTCTCTCACTCTCTTTCACCAACACCATCCATCCATCCATCCTTCAGGGAGGCCTGGTCTTACTGGAGATGGACTCCAGCATGGTTGCAACTGGTAATATATTATACGTAGTAAACTTTAAAGATGCTATAAGAATGAAATATAGTAAACAAATTCAGCAAATCTTCAGGGTGAAAAAAAATACTTAAAAGTTAGTTGCATTTCTAAAACTAGCTACACAAAAACTGAATTATGAAACAACCCCATTTATAATAGCATCAACAGGGGCTTCTGGTTTCACAGTCAGTTGAGCATCTGATTTTGGTTCAGGTCGAGGTTCTTGAGATCAATCAAGCCCTGACTTGGACTCTGAGCTGACAGCTAAGAGCCTGGAGCCTGCTTTGGATTCTGTTTTCCTCTCTCTGCCCCTCCCCTTCTCACACACTCTCTCTCTCTCTCAAAAATAAATAAACATTAATTAAAAATATATAACAGCATCAACAAGTAAAATATGTAGAAATAAACTTAACAGAGGAGATGAAAGGTTTATTCACTGAAAATAATACATGATAAAAGAATTTAGAGCAGAAACAAATAAATAGAAAATTGCACATGTTTATGACTTGGAAGAAAATTTTTTAGAAACATCCATACTACTCAAAGCAATATACATTTTCACCATAATCTCTATCAAAATCTTAATAACATTTTTTATAAATGTAGACAAAAATGATAAAATTCAGATCCTAGGCCCAGGCTCTGGCTGACTGCACACTACACTGCTCACAGTCTTGCAGGATGAAGGGGAGAAGGAGGAGGTGGGGGAAGGGGAGGAAGGATGAGGCACTGAGGGCCTCCTCCTAATCCTCCCTTCATCTGGTATTCAGGGAATCCACAGAGGAATGTTTCAGATATTAAAGATCTCTCCTGGAGGAGCCAAGATGGTGGAGAGGAAGGGAGTTCTGTAAACTCCGTCTGCCCCATTTATCGAACCGAGAAGGATATTACTCTCATCTGCGAGAGCGGAAGGAGATAATAAGGACTCCAGAAAGAATAGAACCACAAGGATACCTGAGTGAGTGAGGGCGAATGGGGGAGATCTGAAAACAGGCCAGGCCAGGACGGGCAGGGGAGACAAGATCCCCAGCCCAATGTGGGGGAAGCGCACGGAGCCCGAGAGACAAAGGGAAAAGACAGGGGAGCGGACTTCCCGACGAGAAGGGGCCAGGGCTCCGGCTGCGCCAGGGGCGAGCAATTCGAACTTGGTTTTGGGAATGGGACCACGGACTGCATTTCCATGGCGCACCTTGCCCCTGGGTGCCCACAGGAAAAAATAGGGCCCACACCTACACGACCCCCGACAAAGAGTCGGTGGTGGGTGGAGGCCTGGGCGCACGCTTAGACTGCAGGAGCTCCCAGCTCATTTCCAGCAGTGCACAGCGCCTTGAGCAACAGCTATCGGAAACCAAGAGAGACTCAGTTTTTTTTTTTCCTGTCCCCCATTGCAATCGCTATCCTGGCTGGGGGTGGAGACTCCGCAATTGAGTCTGTGAAGGTGCACACTTCATCTTCTGCTGCTCATTTCACCTCAAGCAGGGGCAGAGCCTCTGAGAACAGCCTCCAAAACCTACCACATCAAACCACGCCCATCCACCAGGGGGAGCTGCTGCTGCTTTTTTTTATATAAAAAATTTTTTTTCTTCACTTGTTTCGTACTTATTTCTTTGTCATTATTACCTCTTTTTCTGTTTTCTTTACTCAATTCTTTTAAATTTTACTCCTTATTTTCCTTTCTCCTTTCTCCCTTACTTTTTCACCTTCTTGCAACCCAGATATATTCTCCTGAATCTCATCCTTACCTCTCCCCTAAACTGGTCATACACTTTTAAATGGTCTACTGCCCTTTGTTGTCTCCGACCCCCTTTTATATATATATTTTATACATATATTTATATATATATTTTATATATTTTTTATTTTTTTCTTTCTCTTTTCTTTTTATTTTCTCTTCTCTTCTTTTCATCTCTTTCCCTCCCATTT